>NC_025883.1:131783-204700 GCF_000755165.1 Leishmania panamensis | reverse complement strand
TTCGAACGTGCGGTCAGTGCTGTGGTGCTGCGTGGGCACGTGTGTGGTGATGGTTGTTTTTCTTGTTTTTTTTTTTGCTAAGAGCGCTGCTGGCCAACTTGAGCGGTTTTCTGTCAGCTGCATTGTTTAGCAGGAGCGTGGTGCTTCTGAGGAGAGGGCCTTCAGCTCTACAGGCTCATGTGAGGTGGTGTGGAAGATGCTCGCTGGGAGATAAAGGGCCCCTCGCTGCCGGGTGTTGCAGAGCAGCGCAGTATTCTTGAGGAATCGCGTCATGGAAAGAGCAAAGGTTTTCGGACTTAAGTCTGCGCGGCTATGAACTGTTGGTAGTGGCGATGCGTGAGGTGGTCGTCAAGTACTGAGGCGAAGGGCGTTGGTCCTGCCCTACACAGACAATCTCACACACGCAGCGAGAGGCGTATCGATTGGCGCCTGGCGTATCGCAAATGCGAGGGAGTGTACTGAGCTGTAACTCCTCTTCACTCTACTTCACCCTTCCCTTGTGCATGCATCCACTGCCCTTGTCATCACCACCCACCGCGCGCCCCTCACCCTCAGCCTACGGACGTCTAACCCTTGGTCATAACTGAGCTGCACATTTCTGCCCGACGACGACCCTCACCGCAGCGTTCATCGCTCACCTCAGCCGGAGAAGAGAAGAAAATAAGCGGAGGAGTAAATTGCGAAGAAGCACTGCTGCCGTGCGTCATCACTTCAGCCGCTGCTGCCCCTCCCCCGACCCTTATCCTTCCGATACCCGCAGTGATGACCGCCACGATTCTGCGCACGAACTACGCACTGCTTCTCTTCTATGTGCGAGAAAATTACTGGCGCCATGCGGAGGAGGTGTGCCTGTCCACCATCCAGTCCACAGATGACCACATGTTTCGCGTGTGGCACGCGCTGACACTGGAACGGCAAGGCATGGCAAACGACGCCATCCACGAGTACAAGGCTGTCGAGTCACGCCGCGCCACCGCTGTACCAGCACTCATGGGCATGCACCTCATTTATAAACAGAGCCGGGACCAGGAAGGTGTGGCGCAGACGGAGTCAAAGCTTGACACCTTCGAAGTGGCCAACAACCTGGGTGGCTGGGTGCAGGCAGCTGCGCTGTGCTGGGCAGCCGGTGACACCAATGCAGCCAGAGACATCCTGCTCAAGTTAACCGATAATGAGATTACAATGGCACACCGGGACGAGTACACAAACTATGCCACCATCCGTGGCTGGGTGGATCTGCTCTCGGGTCGCGGTGCGCTGCTGGAGAAGGCCGGAACGCTGTTCTCCAGCGTGCTGGAGATGGAGGAGGCGCATTACTCGTTTTATCAGGCTGACACCAAACCCGGTGGCGGTGGTAGCGGCACAACTAAGTGGACTGACATGAACGCTGCGCTCGGCTACGTGGCCTTCCTCGAGCGCAAGACACAATTCTCGAAGGCACAGAGCCTGTTGGACCGCCTTATCGTGCTTTACCCAAGCTGTAGCATCCCACCACTGGTGAGCAAGGCGCGTCTACTGATGCACGCCGAGGACTGGGAACAGGCGATAGAGGTGACCCGCCGCATCCTCACCCGCGACAAGGACAACGTCGAGGCCCTCACACTCGAGGCGCTCTATGCGCTTGCGAAGGACACCCGTTATGATGCCGCGATGGTGCGGCTGCGCCGCCTGCTCGACGCCGTTCGGGCCAAGGAGCCGCGCAATGCGACGCTGCTGCACCAGTTGGCGCTCGTCTTCTCCCGCCTGGCGGGTGGTCGGTGGGACCTGTTGAACATCACCACGCAATTTTCAGAGCTGGCGTGTGCGCTTCAGAGCCGCAGCGGCGATGTGCTCTGCGGGCTGGGGTACCAACAGCTATACAGGCACGACTACAAGACCGCAATGGCGACGTTCCGCAAGGCCGCCATGCTGACGGACACCGTGGCTCCACTGCTAGGGACCGTGGCGTGCCTTTTGCGCGAAGGCGACTTGGAGGAGGCGGCGACGCAGCTGCAGTTTTGCAACCAACTGCAGCCAGTCGCGCAGCGCAATGCAGAGCTCTCTATGCTGAACGCAGAGCTGCGGTGGCGCCGGCGCGGCATGGAGGAGGAGACGGCGGTGCTACGATATCTCGATCAGGCCGCCGAGGCGATCAAGCACGACGTCAAGGCGCACGCGGGGTCTGGAATGGAAGTGTACGTGCACCTCAACAGCCCCGTTGCGCTAGCCGTCGCCCATGCATACCTCATGCACTGCCGCAACGAGCCACCCGACCCGATGTTCAAGCACACGGACGTGATCGGCGAAAAGTGCGGGCGGCATCTCGAGTTCCTTGTGCAGCACCTGCCGGCCTGCATGGAGGCGCAACTAATGCTGGCCAAGGTGTGGTTCGTCACGGGCGAAGTGCGCAAGGCACAGAACCTGCTCAAGAGCACGCTGCTTGTTCAGGAGCAGCCGCTGCCGGAAGCCTTCCTGCTGTCCAGTCAGATATGCCAGTACATGGGGGATGTGAAGCTCGCCAGCCGGGCTCTGGAACAGGCCCTGACCCTTGACTTCTCCCTTCAAGAGCAGCCCCTCTATAATCTGCTACTCGGCACAGTGCAAGGCACTACGGGCAAGTCTGCTGAGGCTCTCGCGTCGTTGCAGCGCGCCTACGACACGGTGAAGAGCGCGGTCACCACGTCCTCCTCGGGCAAGCCGATGCAGTCGCTCAGCGTGCCGGAGCTTGTGACTCTATACCTCCAGCTCGCGCAGGCGCAGCTGCGTGTGCGCGACGTGGACGCGGCCCGCACAACACTGATGGAGGCGGCTTTCAAGTTCCGGGACTCCACCCAGGTGGGCCGCGTCGCCATTGCCCAGGCGATGCTGGCCGCGCGTACAGACGTGGACAAGAGCATTGAGCTGCTGCGGCAGGTGCCGAGCAAGAGCGAGTTCTACATCGCTGCTCACTCGCAGCTTGGCAAGCTCTTCCTCACTCAGAAGCACAACGTGGCGATGTACATCCGGTGCTTCCAAGAGATGGCCGAAGCGGCGCCGTCAGCGCCGAGCTACGTGGCGCTGGGCGAAGCCTACGCCACAGTTCAGGAGCCAGAGCAGGCGATCGCGGCCTACGAGAAAGCCAAGGCGCTCTCGCCGTCGAGCAACGAGCTGTCTGTGCGCGTCGGCCGCGCTCTCGTCGCGGCGCACGACTACGCCAAGGCAATCCAATACTATCAGGACGCGCTCATGTCCGACCCGCACCTCTCCACTGTGCGGACCGACCTTGCCATGTTGCAGTGGAGGCTGGGCCGCATCGACGCGGCGCGCGAGACTATTATGCTGTCGCCCGTGTACGATCTGTCCTCCACAAGCGGCACTGAGGCAGGGTTGGCACCCTCAGTAGTGGCAGGGTCTGAAGAAACGGCAGGGACGGCGATTGAGCGGATCAACCTTTACCTCCTCCTGTACAAGGTGCTGCGCGATCAGCCGTGGACGGTCCCGCTTAGCGCGCAAGGCACCGCCGACACCGGTGGCGACGGCGACGCGGCTCTCACGGCCCTTTTAAGGGCCCGATCGCTGCAACAGCGCCTCCTCGAGCAGCAGCTGCGTGCCGAAACAGCCAACGTGAGCGCCGAGCAGCGCGTCGTCATGTCGGGCATCTGCACGGAGCTTGGCGTGCGGTGCATGTACAGCACCCCAGCGCCGCCTCCCGCCTCGATCATCATGACAGACAAGAAGATAGAGGCTGCTGCGGCGCTGGCGATCCAGTCCGCTGTTGCGGTCCGCCTGACGAACGCGCGAGAGTACCTGCGAGAGGCCATCACATACGATGAGTCTAACGAGCGCGCCCATCTCGAGTCGGCGCAGCTCTGCTACCGAACCAAAGACACGGACGGGTGTGAGCGACACTGCAAGACGGTGCTGCACATGGCCGGCGGCAGTACGAGCAATGCAGAGGCAGTGATACTGCTGGCAAATCTGTACTCGCAGCAGGGTCGCCCCGAGGACGCACGGGAGATGTTTGAGGGCCTCCTGAAGAAGACCCCCCAGCACTACGAAGCTCTGGTCTACTACCTCGTCCTGCTCTATCATGCTGGACAGCTCACGGAGGCCAAGGACGCGCTGGACAGAGCGGCGGCAGCTGTACCGGCGGGCCAGCGAGTCGACCCAGGCCTGAGCTACGCACGCGGCCTCTACGAGCACTTCTGCAACAGCAACGCCGAGGCGCTGCGACACTTCAACTTGGCACGTCTGCCAGCCGACAACCCGTGGTGTACGCGCGCTCTGGTGCGCATGATTCGGATTTACCTGGTGCCAACTACCCAGGATCTGTGGGTGCGAAGCGCTAGCCCAGCCGCAGCGGCAGCCTCCTCGCCCACTCAGCAGCAACAGCACCGCAAGTCGCTGCCCTCGAACAAATCCTCCTCAGCGGCTTTGCCGATGGGCGCCGTGACCGGTGGTACGGACCTGCACGATAGCATTCGCTACGCAGAACAGTTATTGTTGCTGCTGCCCGTGTATAGCGAGGAGAGACGCATTCTTCAGGCATACTGCGCAATGGCGACGCGACGCCCCGAGGAGCTCGACACGGCTCTGCACTTATTCCTCGAGTGCATCGTGGCTGCCGAGACGGGCGGCGTGTCCGGCACCAAAGCGCGGAGCGGAGCGACAGCAGGCGAGGAAAGGCACAGCAGTGGTAACCACAACAAGAGTGCCGTCGCAGGAGCAGCGAAGCCGTCGCGGCATGTCGGAAACAGCGACTCAGAGGACGACGACGAGGACCTCCAACTGCTTGCCAGCATGCACGAGGCAGCGGCGCAGCGCGTCAGCGGCAGCGGCAACAGCACCGCCACACTCGCCTTTGCACTGCAGTGCACGGTGGTGCACCCAGCGGCGTTTCTCGGGCTGGCCATCACCCTCTTCGTTTCTGGGCAGGAGACGGCCGCGCGCAACGTGCTGGCAAGGTTGCTGGAGAGCAAAAATGTCGTGACACGGGTGCAGGCGGTGATGCCGGCGGACCAGAACAAGGGCGACGCCTCGTCGAATGACACCGCTGCGCCGTCCGCCCCGGTCATTATCTCTCCTCCGATCGCGATCATCAACTGCTCTGAGGACGACACAGTCGAGCGTGCAATGCTGTTACAAGCATACATGGACACGCAGGTAAGTCAGCTGGAGGATGCTCGATTTGTGCTGCGGCAGGTGCTGACTGCAAACCAAAGCTGCGGTGCTGGCTGGAATGCCCTCGGCATGATCTACGAGCGGCAGAAGAAGCACAAGGAAGCCTCTCGGTGTTACCAGAAAGCGTGGGAGCTGGTCCAGGAGTCCGACCCGGCTGTCGGGTACAAACTTGGCTTCAACTACCTACGCGGCGGCGAGCCGGTGAAGGCAATCGATGTGTGCAAGCGCGTGCTCGCCCACCACGCGACGTACCCGCGCATTGAGGCCGATGTCATGGATGTTGCCTACTCGATGCTGCGACCGTAATTCGGCGCGTAGGGGAGAAGGAAAGTGTGCGCGTGACGACGCCCTCTAGACGAACATCGCGCATGCATGAGTCTGACGGCGAGGGAACCGTCCCGTTGTATGCTCGAGTCCAGTAGAGACAGACAGACGTGCGTTGTGTCTGTCTGTGTGTGTAGGTGGGTGGGTGTTTTCCTTAGCGTATGCGAGTGTGCTTGATGTAAGTAGTCAAAACCCTTGGCTTAGTAGATCTGCCCCCCCCTCCCCTCCCCCTAGTCTCCCTCAACATGTCTGTTCATCTCCTCCTACTCATTCGCCGAGATCCCTCTTTCCTCCTCTCTAGGCGAACTTAAAACGAAGAAAGCTGCACACTCTGCGCGGCGGCAGATACACCTGTCGTGCACTGACAACGATGAGGGAGAGTTCTAGCGCACTTGAGAAGCGACGTGCATCACGCGAGGGTGGAGAGGCGACGCATCTCGTGAAACTGGGTGGGCCATTATTCCTTCATGGCTCAGCTGCCCGCTCTCATCGTTTGGGCGGTAGTGGAATCGCTGCTGATACTACCTCTACGACGGCTGCTGCTTTGTCGAGTCAGGCTTTGCACCGTCATAGCTCGTTCTCCAGCCCTGTGCTCTCACCCTCCCTTTCTCCTTTTGCCATTCATCTTTCACTCGCTGCTGTTCTTTCCTGCTGGGGTGGGGTGGGGGTCTTATATATCCGCCTGTCGTGCGGATGCACGAAGCGGTTATCAATCCACGACGGTGCCTTCACGCACATCGAAGCAGCCCCCCTGCAGCTGCTGCGGTTGTTGCCATGTTGGGGGGGAGGGGGGGGCACTGGTTGCTGTGCGTAGCGCCGCCCCAGCCCCTCTCTCTCTCTCTCTGGTTCACGCACTCACTCATACGCTCGCCTCTCAGCCTACATTCCACTGAAGGAAGCCGTATCGTCCCTCACTGCATTTTATATCGCCCTTTTCGTGCTCCCCTTGCCGTGGATCGGGTGTGTCTCCGCCTGCGTGCCCTCACCTTCCTCCTCAGTCACTGGCCTCACCGCACCCCACCCTTTCCTCTCACTCGCTCGCTCTTGCTGGGCTTCTCCGCTGATGGACTGGTGAAATCAGGTGCATTGCGTTTTCATGTCTCTCTGCCGTCCCCTCGTGTGGGGATCCGCGCGCAGGAACCCCTATTACTCCTACCCACACATACACTAACCCTCTCTCGCCGTCATCGTCATGGACGCCACGCGGCCGCTGCGGCAGTTGACGATGGTGCCGGGAGCAGAACATCGACCCGCTATTTCTGTGTCTACTCTGCCACGACTCCTGGGCGAAGCCTGTTGAGTTGGTCCCATGCGGCGATATCTTCTGCAAGCAGTGTATCGACGCCTCTCGGGTGCAGCACACGGCGCAGCCTATGATTATGGAGAACTCTCAGTGCCCGCTGTGCCAAACTGTCTTGCAGAGCGAGAAAAAGCCCAACCGCATGTTGCTGAACTCGGTGCTGACGGTCGAGGTGGAGTGTCCGTACTGCCATTGGCGAGGGATGCGCGAGTCGTCGGAGCAGCAGCACACGTGCACGGAGGCGAACCGGGTCATGAAGGCGCATCACGACTCCACCGCGAGGAGGGTGCCAGGGTCATCTTCTCCAGCATATGGACCAGGAGCGCAAGCGGTACATCTCTCAAGACGACGACTTCCTGGGCTGGCTCAGCAGGCGTAGGCCAGACTCGTCAGCGCTGTTCGGGCGTAGGCCATTTGAGTACATCGACGCCATCTTGCAGTTTCGCTCCGTCGACCCCGAGTACAACGGCGTAATCGACGCACACCACCTCGGCACCCTGCGCTTCAGGCACCGGTACGCGCAGACGCCTGAACAGGCAGTCCAGTACCTCCAGCTACGCGATGAGCGGCACACCGGGTACGTTAGCCTCCGGCAACCCCTGCAGACCCTGAAGTTTATAAAGACCGGTCGTGACGGGTACGCCGCTGGCAACTGTCGCTACTACCGCAGCCGCCAGCAGCTCTCGTTCGGGTCCTGGCTCGACCCAAGCCATGGCTGTGCCACTCTCTCCTTCGTCTTCAGCGGACCGCACAGCTTCGCTGGCTCGAACGAGCCCGCCTCGCGGCAGGTGAGCTGCTAACCCTTCATTGATGCAGCGCAGACACCACTGCACTAGCGCGCACACGGGCCACAACCGCACGTGCGGCATTACGGGGTGCGACACTATGTCTCTCAAAAGCACCTCGCCATGCCGCCTAGGTCACTCTCTCAACGGTAGAAGCCACAATAGAAGAGCCTCGCACTCACCGACAGTAGCACCGCAGGCGGCATGGCGGGGTCGGCTGCGGTTGGTCCGCAAAGGCCAGACACAAAGCCAAGCTCGAAGGCTGTGCAGGCCACACGACTGCATCGACGGAAAGGGCGCGGCGACCGCGGCGATGAAGAGTGCGTGACGATGTAGAGGAACACGCGCACACGTGCACTACAGAATAAGCGAGGCCCCACCCCACCCCCTCTAGGCTGTCTCTTGCAGAAGAAAGGTGGTGGCGGTGGTGGATGGGGTGTGTGGGGAAGACGAGGGAGGCGAAGCGGCCACCCTCGCACGATTGACACGGGGTGCCACACAGCAGCCTTTGGGGAGCAGCGAAGGGTCATCTTGGATGATGACCACCGTGTGCATCCGTGTAGCTGCACCACTCCGCTCGCTCCTCATGCCCACTCTCGGCGTTTTGCTGCGGTGTTTGGCTTTGTTCCTCTTCCTCGCTGACCTCTCCCGTTGTGCTTGACGGTGACGCACGCGTGTGTGCGTTGAGGCTTCTCTCTGCGTGTTCACATGCTGTGGTCGCCTGGACGGATTCTGCGCTTTCATTGGCCCCTGCCCGCCCCCACACACTCTTGCTCGCTAACGCCTCCCTGCCCTAATGTTAGAAGATGAGGCCACACAGTGAGACGAGGGAGACGACGATCACGGCAGCGCCTCCTTTATTTGCCCATCCCCTCAACCACAACCCCCGACCCGCCTCTACCCTTCCTCTCCTCTCCCTTAACAACACCACACACGCCCCGCAGCGCACGCCACGCACCAACGCCACGCAGTCGTCCTCCACCGCCTTTTGGGGGGCCGCCGCTGCTGATGTCCTCATCACCGTGCGCAGCAGGAGCCGTTCTCAGCACTGCAGCATCAGCTAGCACATCAGCCCCGTCTTTCGCGTCTTTCGTGCTAGAGCGTGTCTCGCGCAACCCTTTCCTGATCGGGGAAACGCCCTGGTCGCTGCGCCCTCCACCACCGCACCCAGAAGCAACGTCGGCATCACCCCCGGCGCAGCACGTGGCCAAGAGCCCTCGAGACGCAACGGAGGATGCATCATCGCTTCCCAGCACATTAGACCCAGCGCAACGTGCGGTGATCGCGCAGGCATGCATCGCTGGCACTGCAGCAACGTCAAACCCCGCGTGCACGCTGGCGGTGACGGCAGTGCTGCAGCGAGCCCTCATCGACGCACCTCTGCTCCCAGTCGGCGGCTGCCACCTCCTGCACGAGCTCGTCTGGCCTCACTTTCTCGCGAGTGCAGAGGCGGCGAAGCAGGTGTTCTGCTACCGCAAGGCCCTACAGCTGTGCGATGCGCGACAAGCACAGCCCACCACGGACTCGAATGTGCCGCTGCCGGAGCAGAAACCGCCGCAGTCATCGCACCGCACGGAGGTGACGTCGTCAACCAGTGACGGCGAGTTGGAGAAAAAAGCAAACGGCGCTGCCGTTGACCTGTTTGCCGCCTCGCCACTCGCGGTGTCGTCGGCTGATGATCAGCAGTGGAGCAATCAAGGCGCCGGTGCTTTACCCTCCTCCGGTGCAGCGAGTCTTCTCCAGACACCAGAAGAGCTGAGTCTGTCCTCAGCTCGGGATGTCCTGCAAGCACGCATGGGGGAGGCCCTCACACGACTGGCGGCGTCTCGAGAAGAGCTCCAGCGAGGGTTGACAAAACTGCGCCAGCGCTTGGACGGTCTGCACGCGTACGACGCAGTGCCGTTCGCGGAGCTGGCACAACAACAAGAGGAGACCATGCGTAGCCTCTTCACACCTGTAACGCTGGAGGTGGCAGGAAGCAGCGCAAAGGAGAACAGCGATACTCGTAGGAGAAATGTCCTTCTCACAGCGGATGCTGCTGCTGCTGCTGCTGCCGCGGTGGCACGGGGTGCGTCGGCAGTGCTCGGTGAGGCAGACGCGGTGACAGATCGTAAGCGATTACGTGAGCCATAGCCATCTCCTTTTTCTTGCTCGCGCGTGTGCGTGTGTGCTGACACGCGAGGCATGAACGACGTGGTTCAGTCGAAAGCAAAGGTCCACGAGAAGAAGAGCGCCAGTGCGTCAGCAGCACCCATCATTGCTATTCGTATATGAGAGAGAGAACGTCCCACAGCCTGGCGCTCCGCTCTCTCTCTCTCTGGAAGCTCAATCGGCTTTCTGAATGATAGTGGAGGAGGCGCAAAACAGCAGTACGTGTGGCGGCCGCAGCGCTGCGCCATGGAGTATCTAACAGGGAGACACACGAACCACACCTCTCCCTTCCTATCGTCTCTGTATGCGCACCGCTTGACACACACACACACACACGCACACACACATGCCTCTCTCCGCTCTCACCTTGCGTGGGCGTAGGTATCCCGTGTAGGGGTATCGGTGTCTGAAGTCATCCGGCACTGCCGTGACACTATACGGGCTCGTGTGTAGGTGTGAATACGTTCATATGTGTGTGTGTGTAGTTTCTTTGGGTCTTCGTCCTTGGGTTAGGCGCCGATAACTAGGGAGCACGCACCTCAGCGCGTGGTCTCTCCCAGAGCCCGGCACCCCCCACCCCCCACTCTCGGTGGGGAAGCCAAGCAGCCCCCCCCCCCTTACGGCGTGAGGAGAGGCCAGAGCGATGCGTCGCTGCTGGTGTCGGCGGTCAGGTCCTGGGCAGAGTGTCAGCACCACTCGTGCGCATCCCACCGGACCCCTAACTGCCTACTGGTGTGGGAAGCCTAAGCCACTCCGGCGGGGGGAGGGGGGGTATGCACCGGGCAGTGACCGGCATGATGAGCACGGCTGTGAGGCAACCTGCGGAGCGGAGCGGGCGGGGGGGTCGAGTGAGTGAGTTCGACCTCAATGTGTTCGTGTGGTAGAGTGAGTGAACGAAGACGTTGTAACGGAAGGAAGGGAAGTCTCGTAGGGTATATAGACGCCAAAAGCGAAAGAAGAATTCCACCTAGATGAGTGGGGCGATAGGGGGACTGGTCCAGGGCCAACACCGGCAGACATGTCATTGACGAGTCGTAGTCGCGCTCTGACGCACCCCACCCCCACCCACCCACCCACCCCGCCGTTGGCATCACTGTCGCGATTTTCGCTTTGCCTTCGTCCACCACTCTCCCCTCCGCTCCCCATGCACTCACGAGCACACTCGATCCAGCCCCACCGAAACAGCTGTCAATATCTCTTCCAGACACGCCAACATACACAACTCCCACATTTCACTCGTCGCGTCTTTCCCTCTTGCCCTGCTGCTGCGCACCGCATTGTGCCGGCGAAAACATTCATTGTGCTACCTGTCACGCACATGCGCACGCACGGACTCGCCTTTCCTCCCCACCAACACTACTACTCAGCCCCCTCCCCCCCCTCCCCTTCTCAACTCCTTCGCAACACTTGTTTTTTGTCTAGTGGTCTCCTCTCTCTCTCTCGTCTTGGAACTCATCTTCTCTCTCCCTGCCGTGTGTGTGTGTAGGCACCGGTGTACACGTGCGCTGTTGGTTGTTTCCTGTTGAGTCACTTCCTGAACGTTTCTTCAGCATTATCATAGGCTCGTTTTTCCATCCCTCTTGCGCGTTGGGCTTCCTTGGCCGTTGTGGTTGTTGCTGTTGAAAGGGAGAGGAAGGGAGCAGAGGACGGATTGCCCCACTGCCCTGCGGAGGGCACGCATCCTGTGTAGCATCACATGCCTGTTACTGCTGTGTGCCGCTCTGTATGTGCGTACGGTGTTCTTGGTGACCTTGTTGTTTGTATGTTTCTCTCTTCTTCCGTTGTGAATCCCCTCACCCTCGCCCCCTCCACCTCCTCTTCTCCCCACCCCATAGTCCCCATCACCATCGCAGGCTAGTGATCATCACTGCCTACTCGCACATCCTCTCGGTCTTTCGCTCTCGCTCGCTCGCTTTCGAGCTCTCCCTGTCACGATGCTGGTGTTCCGCGACGCCATTGCGAAGAACGGTGGGCCGCTGCCGCTCTTGTATTACCTACAGCCCGATGCTGGCGATACGCCAGACCGTGGCGCGGCACAGTACCGCGGCAAGTCGATCGACCTCCTCAACACCCGTGTCGACCGGCGCACCTTCTTTGAATGCGTCCTGAATGATGCGGACTTTGCAACTCTGACGACATTCATGATGAGCGGCGTCCCGATCAACGCCACCCGCGGCGAAGATGGCGCGTCGGCGCTACACGTTGCAGCCGCCGGTACGCTGAAGGTGCTGAACGACGACGACTCTCAGGGTGGTGGAAGCAGCGGCCAGGCTACAGGCTGTAAGGGTGCCGGCGGTAGAAGCGCGCGTGAGTGTCACACTTCGACTGACGAGGAGGAGGTGCTCGCCGATGACGGTGAGGAAAGCGGCGGTAGCACTGGCCGCGTGTTGGGCCCGCTGTGTAAAAATCGACTCATCATTTCGTTCCTCATCGACAACGGAGCCGACGTGAACGCGGCCATGCGCGGTGGGAAGGGGCAGACGCCGCTCATGGTAGCCGCCGCACGGCAGAACACACAAACGGTGAAGTTGCTACTGGAAAAGGGCGCCGATGTGAACGTGCAGGACGCACAAGGACGCACAGTGCTGAGCTACGCGGTCGCCTACCCGCTCGTGATGGAGGCCCTGCGGCTATGGATAGGCGAGGAGGTGTTCTACGCGGCGGCGATGCGGGAGCGGCTGCTGCACACGGCGTGCCGCTCCCTCGGCAACACCTACGCAGCACTTTACCTTATTGAAGAAATCGGGCTGGATGTACACATGAGCGATGGCAACGGCGCTGCGGCAGCCACTGGTACGCCAGCGACAGTTCTGCATGGCCAAGCCTCGCCTGCTGGTGCGAGTAGCCCTCAGCAGGACTGCGTCCACCACCACTCCCACACACCCAACACTGCATCGATGTTCTTCGCTGGGGATGCCCCAGATGGCATGCGCAACGCAGAGAGCTCTGCGCAATCCTCTGCCAACTCAGTGCCGCCCACTACGAACGTCACCATAATGGCGACGGCTAAACACCTCGCCCACCCCCCTTCTGCTGGCGTCGGCAGTGCAGGTGGTGCTGCAGTCGAAGCCATCAACATGCGCGCTTTGCACAACGGTGACACACCGCTGCACTATGCGGTGAACACCTTTGACGTGGCCCTCGTTCGAGCGCTACTCAGCAAGGGCGCCGACGTGCACGCGGCCAACTACATCGGTACCACGCCACTGCAGCTCGCCCAGTCGCAGTCATCGTTTGCCCAGTCGTGGAAGCAATACTGGAAGGACGAGCTTATTGTGTGGCTGCGGCCCACGTCCGCCAGAGCCGCCGCTGCTCGGCGCCGACGTCGTGAGCGGCAGCGTGACAGAAACCCAAGCCGTGTCCGAGCGCTGCTGAGGGCGTTCAGTCGCGCGAACACCACGTCATCACGCGAGAAAGTGTTGTGCGATGACCCGGCGCTACACCTCTGGCAGCTCTCCGCTCCTATGGACGCTGTGCTGTTCGTTGCAACGGCAACGCTGCCGCACATCCTCTTCTACGTCTGTTGCTGCATCGTTCGAAACTTCTTCGTGTTGCTGTGCCCGTTGCCCCTCATGTATGCTTCCTACCTGGGGATACAGCGCCGTGACAGCCACCGGGCTGGCAGCCGCCCCCTTAGTAGCCTGGGCTGGTGCATGGGCTTTATCCTCGCCCAAGGGCTATGCCTGCTGCTCTACACCATATACTACTGTATTAAGCACTACAGCGTGAACCTGGAGGACCACAACGCGCTCCTTTGGTGGCTCTTCCCCAGCGTCACTGCCACGGCGGTGTTAACGGTGTACGTGGTGCTCTTCTCCTCCGCGGGGCTCGTGACGAGCTCAGAAGGGCAACGCAAGGGCATCTACGCGAGTCTGCGGGGTGTCAAGGGTGACTATCCCAAGTCGCTCCTTTACGGCATGGACCTGCGCTCAATGGTCAAGAAACCGCTTCGGGCGCAGTACTGTCCGCAGCTGCAGCGCGTCGTGCTCCGCTACGACCACTTTTGCACCCACCTCAGCACCGCCATTGGCGGCGGCAACCACCGCGCGTTTGTGTGGCTACAAGTCGCGCTACTGTCAATGCTGTGCTGCTTCTACTACTACGCATATGAGTATAGGCATCTCGTGAGCAGCGCCGCGAGTGTGGCGGGGGCGGATCGTGTTGCTCTGGCTAAATTCGAAGTGGCGCCCTTTGCAACTGCCGGGGGCCGCTTCGCCTACATGTACTCGCAGGTGATCCTGCCCTTGATGATCCTGATGACCGCGTATGCCCTGTGCACGCAGCTATACGCGATAGCCCGGAACTTGACCCTCTACGACCTCGCGCATAGCGAGGACGAGAGTAGTGTGTACTGTTTTACGCTAGGCGACGTGGTCTACAGCCTGTTCGACAATGGCATGTGGGCCAACCTCCGCGAGTTCTTCGGCCGGTCCTCGCTCACGCAGCAGGTGTACCGGGTTCCGCAGATCAATCCATACCTGGAGCAGCTCATCAAGGACCATCAGCGGTGGCAGTTGACCAACGTTGACGACTGCTGTGACGGCCACGATCATCAGCATCAGTCCTGCTCACACGCAAGCAGTGGTGACCACTCATGCAGTGCTGCAGCACCAACGGGCGCCACCAGCGCTACCACGACGATGGGGAAACTGGTGGACCCGGCTGAGTGGGGTGCACACGAGTCCGGCCGAGCTCAGCAGACACTGAGGGCGCAGCAGCAAGAGCAGCACTCGGTTTCACAGGCCGAAAGGGGCAGAGAAGAGGAGTGCGGCGCGGACGAATACTACGGTGACGACAACGGTGACGAGGGCTCAGCAATGGCGATGAACATCTTTCAAGAGATGGTCCGCAGCGGCCTCACCGATGTTGAACGTCATGACGCCATAGCCGCCACGACAGTGGCGGCGCGCGGCGGCGCGGATGCAAAGACGCAGCAAGAGTGGAATGCGGCGGTGGAGAAGGCGAAGCAGATGTACCGCTTCTATCTAAAGTCGATCGGTGGCAGCGGCGCCGATGTCTGAGAACGTGGCGACGACGCGACCGTAACAGCGAAGGGAGGGGAGGGGGCAGGGGGCTTGTTTTCGGCAGTGAATAGTAGACGTCTGCCACTCGCTCTGTACCCTACTCCCATCCCCTCTGCCTAAAGACGCTTTCCTTCCTCCACCCTTCCACAGCTAGTCCGGTTAACGTCTGCTGCCGTCTCGATGGAGAGGAATGGAGTTTTCTTCGCATCTTCTTCAAGAGGGGAGATCATCCGTCATCTCCTCGGACCTCGTCTCCCACCCACTCACCTCCCAGGCGTTCACAGCTGAACGTGAAGCGTCGGTGTCAGGCGCACGTGCTTATCGTTCATGGTGTGGGCATGCCCTCACAAAGCTTTCTTGCTCGGTTGCTAGCTGCGGTTTCGTTGGTCGCGTTGTCACTTGCATTCTCCTGCTCGGGCCCCTCCCTTCCATTATTGCTCGTATATTCGAGACCCTCCCCTCCATTCACATCTCCACCAGGTGTGAGAGGGAATCCGAAAGGACGGTTAGCCCTGCACCCCCCGTCGGTGCCCCAAAAAGGCACACAGCGCATATACACGCTCAGCAGCGCTCCTGTATAAGCAGCACACTCTTCCTGACGGCGTGGCCTCGGTGTGAGGAGCCCAGTCGTACAGGCAGCCCAGAAGTTGAGCCGATTGAGACGAATATGCTGGCTCGCTCATGGACTCCGTTTACTTCTCCGCCTTCCCTCCCTCCCCCCCCCAATTCCTTCCTCCCTCCCTCCATCCCTCACTCCCCCCCTCTCTCAGACTGGAGAAGGAAAGAGTGTGTACGCATGGACGCAATTGTTTCCTGCGCCCCCCCCCCCTTTACACTCACCAAACACCCCAGAAGCGCCCAACGATGTGCTACAGCAACCAACAGGAGTACCTGCAGACCACCTCTTTTGCTTTCCTCACCGCTCTTCTTGCGCGTCTCGCCACAATCGAAGCTGAGCTCATCGCACGAGTTGTTCGCCATGCCACCACCGCTGTCCTACCATCACCATCTCCACCAGCGGAAGCTGTCTCTTTCATCACGTGAAGGCCAAAGCCTCTCCTCAGGCAGCAGTAAGCACCTGCCGGCACCAGTCCTGCAGTATCATAAGGGCAGGGATAGGGATGCTGGCGCTAGTGGCACGAATGATCTGCTCAGCCTTGTCAGTAAGAGAAGCGGCGTGGAGAGCCTCAGCCCCAGAGAGGCAAAGGCATCAGGACTGCAACGGGCAGCGGCAACGACTGCCGTTCAGTCATCCATTCAGCCGCTCACAGCCGCTGCCACTGGAATGGTTGAGATAATGGCTACATGCGACAACGAGGGCACCACAGAAGCCCAACCTTGCGAGTCTTTAGTCGTTGGCGCCCCCACCACGGCCGCGTCGCTCGAGTTGATCTCGCCAGTGACCACTTCGGCATCCCGGAAGTGCCTCTTGAAGCCGTTTAGCCGCACCGCAGCCATGTCCGCTGAAAAGGGTCGCATCTCGTCAGCTCCAGGGGCAGTGACAACCCTGGCCGATGCCTATCTCGAGCGTCAGGTGAGCTACCCGTACACGGGTGACGGTGCGATGGCCACCTTCAACCCCGCCAACTCCCCGCCCGCATCCCTCCCACACGTTGACTCGGCCGACCAAGACGGATCAGCAGTCATCTTTGCCGCATCGCTGATTCCTTTGCAAGCAAGCAAGCCCTCCCTCCTCAGGAACACGCCGAGAACAAGTCCGCTCCTTCAAGGGCGATGGGAGCGAGCAGCAGGCCCGATATCCTCGGCCAAGGCCTCCCAAGTGGCCACCTTCTCGCACCCCGCTGCTGATGCTGTAGCTGCCGGTGCAGCCGTGTCCACGACAAGAACCACAGCTACCAAGGGCGTCGCATCTTTCTCCGCTGCGCTCGCCACACACCCCACCGACTACGCCAACAGAATGAGGAACATGAATGGCACTGTGATCCGCGAGGCTAGTGGGGTGTCGGCCTTTACAAACGTACGCCAGCAGCAGCAGCAGCAGCAGTCGCCATCCTCTGAGTTTTCGCGCATGGCGGGTGGCAGGTGGTCCCATGCGTCGTCGTCGCCGTACCCTTCTCGCACCTCTGAGTCTGTCGCCGATGCTGCCACCCCGCACTCCATGACTGCCACCGCACCGGGCTCGCCCCAGGGCTCCTCGATGAAGTCGAGCACACTACGCCCAAGACCGATATCACTGTCGGCAGCTGTTTCGCGGGTCACCTCCAGCATTGCCAACTCAGCCAGCGGCAGTGATAGCAATGAGGCATCGCCTAGGCTGGTCATCTCAGCTGTGCCTTCGTTGTTTGCGTCGGCCGTAGTGCCAGATGCGTTGGCAGAGAAAAAGCGCAACGCCGCTGACGAATCTATTGCTACTTGCTGCAGCAACGGTGCACTCTCGCAGCACCTCTTCCACCGCGCAACATCAGGTGCCACCATACCCGGCAGCCCAACGTTATTCCCGCCTGCGGCGGTGGCCACACGAGCCGGAGTGGCCATGGACGCGGTGGGCTACCTGGAATGCGAGCGCGACACACTGCGGCGTACACTCGCGCGGCTTTTCGCGGCCATGCTTCTCCCCCACATTTTCCTGTGGAACGCAGTCCCAGCACTGATTCCGCAGGCGGCGGCCCCGCCACGTGGGCGCCTGTACGCTGTGGCGCACAGCCACCCCGAGGTTGCCTTGTTCGCGCTGGAGCTGTTCGTTGCTGGACTCATCTGCTTGGGCATCTTGCGCTACCGTCAGATGATCGTTCTGCGGAGTTCTCGAGAACGCAACAACCGGCTCGTAGGCCTTCACACTAGCAGCGCATCCCTCGCAGCTAAGGCCAAGAGCGCCTGCACCGGTTCGGCATCCGTGGCAGTAGCCCAGACCGATACAGTGTCGCCGCTGATGACGACTACAAAGACGAGCCTGCTCCTTTCGTCACCGCCGAGAAGGCCTGGTCTACGGCCGCTGCGCAGCCACGGCGGCCCTGGCAGAAACAGCAGCGCAGTGAGCAGCGCCCATAGGCATCGCATCCTCTCACACTCTGCCATGCAGCAGCAGCAGCAGCCGCTTCCGCCGGAGCCATTGGCCAGCGTTTGGAGTTCCGCGACGAGGGCAACGCAAGCGGCAACCCCAGCGAGAACGAGACCTGGGCGAGACCTCGTGAATCTCAGCCACTACCCTTCTGAGACTGACGGCATGACGCACCGCTTAATTGGCAGAAGCAGCAGCGGGGGGATACTGAACGACCTCGTGCCTGTCGGTGGCGACAGTAGTGCATCATGGACAACGACCCGCTCTCAGTCATCCTACACCCCCACACGGCTTACCCCACTGGCAGCAGGAACGACACTGCATGACGTTAGCGAAGCGCGTGTGAATGAATCCCCCGCCTCCCCTGCTGCTGATGGTGGTGCCATCGAGACGTGGTCCAGCGCTGTTGATGCGGAGGGGGGAACCCCTCGAAGGAGTCTGTTGCGCGACTATCATCATTGCACCGCCCCGCCAGATGTGCCTCGGTCACCACAACACTCACGGGAGCGGCTCATCGCAAGCGGTGCTGGATACCCGGAACGTTCTCCAGCACTGCTGGCGCCGAGAACGTCGGGCTCACATGCCTCTCCATTCCCTACGCTCCCTTCGGTAGGGCACGCCCAACTGGCACTGTCTGGACTCGGGGACCGTGACTGCAGCCTGGCGAAGAGCACAAGCTGGGCGGTCGCGAAACAGTCAACCGCGGTGCTGTCCACTTCAGCAGCGAGTGTCACGCTCACTGACTCGCTTCTCCTGTCGTCCTTTGGAGCTGCTGCTGCCGTCTCTGCCTCCTCTTTCCCCTCCACCGCCACGTTGGGACGTGATGACCGCGTGCCCACGATGACGTATTTCGGCTTCGCCCTTGGGTTTTTGGTCTGCACAAGCCTCGCGACGTGGCGCCTCTCAGTGGACTACTACTTTGCGCTGTACAGCTTCAAGCTCGACACCAACGCCGCCCTGTGGTACTGGTTGGTGCCGGTAAGCCTCTTAGGCCTCACCGCATATGTGGTCCTCTTGATCGGCGGCCACACGCTGCGCTGGCGCGCGCTACGGCAGCTGCACGACAGTAACGACCGGTGGTGCAGGAAGGACGATAAAGAGGGGCTAGAGGAGGCTGCCCGTCAGATGACAGCGGCGGCTGCGACGCTATCCAGACTTCACTGGATCCCGTGGTGCCTGGCCTGCGTTCCGCACCCGCGTCCAGACGCCGCGCCGCTCCTGGATGTGCCAGAGGTGGTCATCACACATCCAGAAGCGACGACGGTGCTACCTGCGTTGGCCGACCGATGCTCGATGCTCAGTTCCTTCGAGGTCGACGTGCCTGACGCACCACCCCCTGCGGCGTTGCTCACACTCATGGAAAGTAGCTTCTGCAATGGCGACGACGATGCAATGTACGATGATGCGGTCAGCGTTGTGGAATCTGCCCAACTGCAGCACAGTGGCGTGTGGAATAAGCTCAGCAAGGACAAGGATGAAGAGGTCATTGTTACGAGCGATGATGTGCATGGGCTTGTAGGCAACATCCTGCGAATGATGCGGGTAAAGAAGCGGAGGACGCCGGCAGCTGACACACCCAGTGAGGTGGTAAGCCTCTCAGCGACGAACGTCACCCTGAGCTCGTGCAACCCGCTGCTTCCGCAGTTACCATACTGGTCCTCGTCGGGGGGGACTCCCACAGCTAATGCGAGCCTCTCCGGCACTGAGATAGGCAGCCTCAGCCATCGGAGCACATCTAGCTGCTTTTCTCCACAGTCGCTGTGGATGTTACGCCAGGGGCTTCAGCGCGTCCTCGCTGCAGTACGCGCCTTTGCCGTGCTGCACTCCTGCATAAAGTATGTCAGTCGCGTGCTTCACATCCTCGACTTTCCCATGCGGCTCCGGAGGTTGTGCGGCCTCACGCATGAGTCCCGAGAAAAGCGGCGGAGGCGGCAACGCACACGCGGTGCCACGCTGTCGGCGTCGGCAGTGCGGCGGCGATGGACGTCATGGAGTGGCGATCTGTACGGCTTGGAGCGCGTGCTGCCCTGGACGTACTTGATCATGCTCTTCTCCCTCTTCCAAGGGCTGTTGTCGGCCATGTACTTCACCTGGTCGTGGCGCAGAATCCTCCGCGAGGCGGCGACGGCAGCCATGTACGCCACCGACACGGCGCGCGCCGTGACGCCGGTGCCGCCATCCTATGCAGTGCACGACTGCACCAAAATGCAGTTAAGCGTGCGGCACGTGTTTTGGCTTATTCCCCCCTTCTGCGCGGGTAGCGGCGTCAACGTCGTATCACCGCAGCCGTCGACAAGTTGGTCCATGGCGAATCAGGTCGCACTGCTCTTCACACTTCTGGATCAGCGCCAGTTCGAGGTGGCCTACCTCTACACGAGTGTCGCCCTCCCCATCGGCCTCCTCCTCTCCATGTATCTCTTTCTGCTTGAAGTACGGGTTCATGTTAAGTCTCGCCGTGTTCTACGGCTCCTCGTGCTGGCCAAGTCGCGGGTCGAGGCGATGCGCAAGATCCGTGACGCGACACTGTGAGAAACAGCCCCGCGTCTCGGATTTAGTAAGCACAACGCAAGGATAGGCGTTCTTGCGTTGTGCTTACTAAATCCTAAAAGGGGGTAAAAAAAAAAAAGGATATAGGGGAGGGCTCCGCCAGTGCCTAAGTCAGTGTGAGGCGCGCGCCAGTCCAGCTGCCGAGGTAACCGTGCATGAAGAAGGCGCCTTCTAGGTCTTTGCGGTCGATCCAGTGATACGGAAAGGCAGAGTCCTTTCGTAGGTGGGAGAGGACGGGGGGATGTATGCGAGGAGCGCTCATCCTAGGCGAAGGTGTCTTGCACAGGGGTAGGTTTCGAGGCACTGAACCACTTCGCTAGGTAGGAGAGAGAGGGGGGCAGCGGCGGGGAGGGCACACCCGACACACACCGCCGGGAGTCACGTATTTTCACCCACGAGGCTGGCATGACAGTCTGCGCCCTTGTGGCTCTCTTTGTCTATGCCTCCCTGTGCGTGTGCGTGTGCGAGTGGCCACACCTGCCTGCCACGCAGCGCCGCATCACTGAACCCGGTGAGGCGAGGGGGCACGGTCCGCTAATTAGGGCTATGAGGACAAGTGTGGGTTTTACCAGGGCAGCGTTTGCGTCGACGTCACCAGACGCATGCGCGCGTGGAATTTTCAGCGAGGCACACTTTCTTGTCTCTCTTCCTCTGCTCCCTCCCCTCCCCCGCGAAGCCCCTCCCTCCTCCCTCCTCCTTTACCAGCCACGCTGGGTCTCTTCGCGATGTGCGTGTCTCGGACTCATTTTTATGTTTAATCGCTCTCGGGTAGCCGAGCAGCACTTGTTTAAGAGGCGCTCGACTTCCCTCCATCACACTGGTCCTCTTGGCTATCGGCCATGGCAAAGCTCCTGGGGCGATGGAGAGTGGCAGCTGTGTTGATCTCCCTCATCGCCAGCTGTTCTACCGGCTGATGGCCTGGGCACGACATAGGAATGCCTGCTGATTCGACCTTCCCAGCACTAGGGGGGTATCGAGAGCCCAAGTGGTGTGGCAGCAAATGCTGCCCATCCCGTGTAGTGTGGATAAAGTGGGGAAACCTCACCCGCCTCGGATCGATTGGGAACAGGCGGAGATGTGCGGGATTCATCGAGCCTCATTTCTTTTCTGCCATCACGCACGCACACGCCACATAAACATCCTCTCTTTTACTGTGGTACTTATTTGCTTAACCTGTGTGTGGGTGTGGGTGTGTGCGTGTGCTGCTGCTGCTCTTACTTGGGACCCTGCCGCTTCAACACTCTGTTGGTATGCATCGCTCAGTCCACGCACACAGGCGCGCTCGACACACAGACGTAGTATTCTTCCATGTTTTGCTTGATCACTGACCTTCTCTTTTCTCTTCCACCCCCCTTACCTGAGAGGCTTACCTATCTAAGCACTTGATGTATCAATCCGCCCGCACTCTTCTTCTTTGTTAAGGAGTGTACCTCCGCCTCTTAGGCCCTTGGGGTCACCACCATCCCTACCCAACCCACTCTGACACAGCTTTGCTTACCCTCTCCTGCCGCCCCGCTACTTCCCCTCCCTCCTTTCTGTTACTGTCGTGGTGCTGAAGTTGTTAACGTTGGAGCGGGTGTCTTTAAATGTCGCTACCCCCCCCCACCCGCCGCCGCTGTCGTCTTACGCTACTGTGGGGTGGGTTTTTCGAGTTAATAACAACCGCCTCCCTACCCACCCAAACCCGCCCCATGCTGGTTTTCGCGTCGACCTCAGGCGTCAGTGTAAGACGTTAACTTTAGAGAGATTTCCTCTGCTTCGCCACTCCCTGCCCCACCCCTCCCTCCTCGTCGTTGCTGGGCCCCCTTCAGAGGCTCGTACGCTTGTGTTTGCGTACTGCAGCTGAATCCGCAAAGGATGCTGGGGGCACCAAGAGAGAGAGCGGCAGAAAGAGAGAGAGAGAGAGAGCGGCAGGGAGACAAATTGCAAAGCCCGCTGTGGTGTTGAGCACGTTTCGGCGTCCACCGGTATTGTGAGAAGCCTACAGAAAAGCACACTTCATCAGCGCGAATGCAAAACACAGGTAGACGTTTGCAGTGCGGAGATGGTTTCCTTGAGAAACCGTTCCCCCCTCCCCCCACGCACACACACGCACGTCCCGGCAAAGAGCGGGGCGAGTAGGCATTCCCTCGCATCCCTCTTATACCCCTGAGCACTCCCACCCCCACCCCTGCCTCATTCTTCCGTCGGCTCCCCTCATCAGAGAAGCATCAAAGCGGCAGCACCACCACCACCACCACCGTCGTAGCTTGTTTTTCCTTCTTCCCTCACTCACAGGTGCGGATTACTCACTTAGGTCTCTGTCGCTGGCGGGTGTGCTGGTGGTGCGCGTGTGGCAGGAAACCAGCGACCTGTGCGAGCAGCGTGTCGTGTGTGTGTGTGTGTGTGTGTGTGTGTGTGTGTGTGCACGCACGCGCTTGCTCATGACCGCAGTGCTGCTCCCTGATACGCTCACGGAACGTCCACTGGCACGCAAAGCACACGCACAATATATATATATATAGTGTGTGTAGGCGTGTTGATTAGCCACGCTGCTCATCTGACTCTCTCGCCACGGACACGCATTGCAGCACACACTCCGTAGGTACATACCCCCTCCCAAGCCATCCACCCGCATCACCCAACGTGCCACTCAAAGCGCGTGAGTGAGAGAAGAGCAAAGGAAAAGGGAAACAACACGAGACAAGTGCGGCGGCGGCAGGTAACCCGCGCATAACAAATCAAACGCGAGGCCCGATCACCCGAAATTAGATGCATATCTAAAGGCGAAAACACGCACGCACACACAAGCGAGCGCTGGCTGACAGGACGCCGGGGGGGAGGAGGAAGGAAGGAAGGTATGGCAGAAGAGCGAGGTGAGTATATTCATAAACACTTTGAAGAAGCGAGCGAGAGACGTCGAACAGATTGAAAGCAAAAGCAAAAGGAGAGGCAAAAATAAACCCAAGACGGTGAGGAAAAGGGGAAAGGCCACGTGTGCCTCTCGCTCGCTCGCTCTTTCATCTCTTAGGGCGCATACCAGCGTTTTGCCCCCCTTGTGTGTGTGTGTGTGTCAGTCTTCTGGCCTCTGCTACTACACTACCTGGTGTTACTGGCGTATGTCCTCATCCTCTGGGGTGTTCATCTCTCTCTTTCTCTCTCTCTCTTTCGTTTATTTCTCTCTGTTGCGGTTGGCTATTTCTCCGTAGGTTTGTGCGTGAGACTTTCACGTTGCTGAAACACTTGACGGCAACTACGTGGCGTTTGGCTACTTTCTTTCCTCTCTCTCTCATCTCTCATCTTGTGTTATTGTCGAGTGAACGTGGAGGGGAAGGGTGTGTGCAGTAGTGCCTGCCTGAGCGTCTAGTCTCTGTGTTGTTCGCGGTGGTGGTGGTGGTGGTGACGCTATCCTGCTCCAAGGAGGGGGGGGTGGTGGAGTGTACATAAGGGTACACGCTCACCTGTTAGGTGTGTATGGGCCTCTCTTTGTGTTTCGTTTGTTGGCACGCAGGCGGACTCGTCTTGCTCGCCTCTCCTTTGTTTCATCTCTCTTGTGCTCTCGCTCTCTCTCCCCTCTCTGTCAGTGTGTGTGTGTGTGTCTTCGTATTTTCACGCCTTACTTCCTTCTGGTCTTCCCTCCTTCTGGTCGGTCTCTGCCACACACCAACTAATGAGCTCTAGTAAAACCTCGCCACCACCTCCGCAGACGTCAGCGAAATCTTCGCCCGTATCGGAGTCACATGTAGTCAACCCCAGGCAGACAACTTTTACGGCGTCCCCGCAGGCGGTGCCTGTGGGCAGCCGCTTCGTGGCACGAAGTTGCGCCTTCGGTAAGCCAAGCAGTCAGGCAGACGCCTCACCGCCGTTGCCCTCGCCATCTACAGCGATGGGGGTGATGACGGAGAAGGATAACACAGGCGCGGCAGTACTGAGGAACAGCGTCCTCGTCACCGCGTCATCGCCACTCAATTCGTCGGCGAGCAGCACGCCTGCCCAGTCAGTGCCAATTCTTGCGATGGGGACTTCGTTGTTGGGCCGACTGAAATCTTCCCTGACGTCACCTGACGCGCAGGTGGGCGCCATATCGGCAACAACGACAGCCGCTGCCCCTGCTGCCTGTGCTTTACTTACTTCAAAAATAGAGCATACCCGAGCTCATCGATCGGTGGATGCCGATAGCGTCGAGGGAAGCACCGGCGGCGGCGGCGGTGAACGCTCTCCCTCCTCACCCGCAGCTTCTGGGTGGCCTGGACGGAAGTCCCCCCCACTGAAAGCCATCGCAGCGCCGCTCAGCAAGTTGTATCGACCACCACACGCACGTGAGGACTCGTTGCAGCAGCATCGGAGTGCTGCTGATAGCGGCGGTGGCTCCAACAACAAAACTGAGGCCTCATTGGACGTGGTGACAACAACGTCTGGTGCAACAGTGACGCCATCAATGAACGCAGCTGCCACTGCAGGGGTAACGGCTTTGGCGGAGGCGTCTTCTTCATCACCATCCCCGTTGCGTCCGAGCGTGAGTACAGCCGTGTCAGAGCCTATTGTTGCCTCGTCGGACTTTGCGGCAAGCAAGGCCAACGCGCTGCCGCCTGCCGCCCCACCGCACGGCAGTTCAACGGGCATGGCTACCCACCTGCGGGAAGTAGCCGGGATGGCAAGCTACACAGGCAGCGCGGCAGACGCTCACGGCCCCGTCACCACGCTGTCGCCGAAAAGCGCCGCAGAAACCCACGCTGAGACAGACGTGGTAACGAGTGCGTCTTCGCACTTGGCGGCCCCGCGGCGTGGCGGCAGCTCGGTATCTGCTGTGCTGGTGTCCAGTGGAACCCTTGTGGCACCATCTCAACCCCCCGCAACGAGCGAGGATAACCAACCTGAAGGTGCGGCAGCAGAGGCGGTAGAGTCAACAGAGTTCAGTGCTGCCGAGAAGCAAGAAGCAGAACCGTCATCAAAGCCCTCCCGCTCAGCGAAGCGTAAGCACAAGATGCGGGTGGCAGCGGCGGCGGCAGCAGCAGCAGCAGCAGCTGAGAAGGTCCAACAGCCTGGGACAGCGGTGGTGGTCGACATAGCGGCAGAGAGCAACGAAGTCGTGGCTGCACACCCGGAGGATAGCCCAATACCGGCAGCCAGTGGCAGGAAGTCGACCAGAATTATTCCTGCTGCACACTCACCGTCCTCCCGCACGGCGTCGGCCCCGACGAGCACAGCAGCGGCGCCAAACACGAGTAACGTGAGCCGCCGTCCTGGCTGGCACCCCCCTCCCACAACGTCTGCGGCAGTGTCAGCAACTCTGCCTGGGGAAGGTGCAGTCCACGCGACCAGTGACACAGAAGTGGTGGGCCGCAGTTGGAGCGGTGGACCGCAGATGATGACGAATGGCCCTACTGGCATAATGACGATTCCCTTAGCAGGAACACCATTCCCGATGAGGTACGCGGGGCACATTGCGAACACAATGCTTGGCATGAGCGACGCTTCCGAGAAGCTGCTACCCGCTGAGATGGCGACAGCAGACTGTAGTGGCAACGCCGGTTACATGAACGGCTATGGGTACCAGCAACAGCAGCAGACGGTGACGCACGGCCGCTGCAACTGCTCCCCCATTGTACCTCCACAGCAACAACAACGCCCACATCTGCGGCCTTCCGCGTCTGACATGAATCTCGGCAGCGCGGCGGCGACCATCAGTCCACGCTGCAGCAGCACCAGCGCCAAAGCCCTGCTGACTGCCGGCGCAGTAAACGCGTCTATGAAAGGCGCGGCGGCAACGATGTTTGACTCCGCCGCCGCACCCATGAGCGCAAGCGGTGGCGGCGCACCTCGCTCGCCGCAGCGTGCACCTGGCCTCCACCGGGGTCGTGCCGCGGCGGCAGCAGCCAAAGCGAAAGTTCAAGCCGCGGTGGCGGCTAGTCAGAGTGTAGCTGGACAGTTCGCACCGTCCGCCTCCCCGTCCCCCGGCCCGGCAGCGACAGGGAGTGTGTCCTCGTCCACACCGTTGCTTCTGCGCAACGGCCACTTGCCGAGCATCCGCATCGGCGTTTCGTCAACAATGAATGCTGACCCATCATCAGCGGCGGATCACGCGAGTGCGCCTGCGGCAGCTTCGATGGCGGCTACTGGCGGCGCCGGCAGCCCAACGCTGAGCATGGCGACTGGCATACCACGACACCACCACACGCCGCCGCTGGCGCATCCGTCGTCCGTCTCTGGGCAGTTCTCGCAGCGCCCCCATCATCACCACCACCACACCACTTCTCTCGGAAGCGTGAGCCTCGACAGTAGCAGCGGTGGGGGCAACATTATCACGAGCCATCACGAAGACATGCTATCGCAGTCCCCCATGTCTCCTGGCGCAGGGCTGGAGCATACCCTCGCCACCATCTCGTCACACACCCTGCCCCGATCGCAGGGTGGGGTCTCGGCCACCATGAGCTGGGGCAGCATAGGTGGCTCCAACCACGGCCGCTCGACAAACACAAAGCACAAGGGCACCGCCAGCGACCATACGTACAGTCGTGGGAGCAACAACCACAGCGCTAGCACTATTGGCGGCTTCATCAACAACCTGCGCAGCGGCAGTCGCCACGGCCATCCGCAACAGCAGGTGATGTCGATGAGCCAGTCAGGCAACCACATGAACCCCATGTACGGAGGTCTGCCGAATCTGCAGCAGCAAGGCACCAGCCAAGTCGGCAGTAGTGCTGGCGGCATGATGCACGTGCACCACAACACACTTAACGTTGGCAGTGGGGGCGCGGGGCAGCAGCCCATGTCCCACCGCCGAAACCAGCATCAGCAGCACCCCACGGCAGACCCACCGCCGATCCCGTACTACGACTTCATCATGGTGTTGCCAACGTTTGTGGCGACGTGCCTGACGCTGAAGCCGGTGGACGAAGCGAACCGCGAGCAGCTCTGCTGGACCATCGAGGCCGTGCTGCGAAAGAACGTCAGCCAGACTTCAGCAATTCGTGTCCATGGCTCCATCACGACCGGTTTAGCGCTGCCGTCGAGCGATGTGGACCTCCTCGCCGTCGGGTATGAGCCGATCGCGCCGCTCGAAGCGCTACAGCGGCTGTCGCAGGCTCTCCTGGAGTTGGACGAAGACAGCAAAAATGACGCGCTTCGCTTGCAGGAGCTCATCGAGGCTGAAGCACAGTACCGCCGGCGGCAGCTGGTGGAGGAGGAGAAGGACCGAGCAAAGCAAACGGCCCTCGTGTCAGCGGCAGCAGCACCCGACGAAGACCGTCACCAATCCAGAGAGAACCGCAGCAGTAGTAGCGGCAGTGCTAGCGAAAGCTACGAAGCGGCCAGTTTGCATAACCCCAGCAGCGACGCCGATGGCAGCCGCAGATGGGCTGGAGAGAAGGACAGAAAATGTGGAGGAGCGAGCGGCCTCTCGCCGAAGCGCGTAGCACGTGGTCGCAGTATCGCTACGACCCTCCTTGGCGCAGCGGCGCCGGTGGACTTAGCGCTAAGAAGAGAGATCGATGAGGTGGCGCGTGCTGCGCCGAATCGCGCCGTGTCTGGCGACGCACAGCGCTCTTCCTGTGTGTTTCAAGACGGCACGGCCACAGCGACGCTTCAGCAAAACTGCAGCCCCTCGCTATCGTCGACAGAGTCCAGCACGACGTGCTCCTCCGCTGCCGCCTTTCCCCTCGACACGCGTAAAGTGTTTCTCACAGCGAGCACCACCGCTGACGATGATGACGAGTTTGTTCGCCTTGCCTCCGGGCCTGGCTTCGGTGGCACTGTCCCCGGCCCGCATGCCACATCGACCTCCAACAAGAGCGGTGTAGGTCATGCGTGCCGTGCGAGCGCGGGTCGCCTGCGCGACCCCGACATGGCAGCGGCGGACACAGAATTCTACGGCACCGTTAACGACGTAGAGCAGGCCGAGGAGGTGTTTCGCGGCCAGATCGAGAAAGGCTACAACTTCAGCACCTCAATGGACTTGTCAGTGCTCTTCGCGCCATCGAGGAGTGGCGGTATGCCACCCGTCGCACCACCACCACCACTACCAGCAGCAGCAGCAGCAAGCTGCTCAGATGTTGAGCGTGCCAGGAGCAGCGGCGGTCTCGCCCTTCAAGCATCCATAACGCAACTGCATGACTCCGCCTCGTCGCCTTCGCAGGGGTCTGCCCCAGCGAGTGGGAACGCGGAGCTAAAAGGTGGCGCTCTTCCACTGTCACCCGTGATGACAACGGGTCTGAGTATCGGCGAGGATATCACCACAGGACATGCGCAGATGCTGCCACGAAGCAAGCTAGCAGCAGCTGACACGGATAAGTCGGCCACTGAAACAGAGTGTCAGTGCAGGCAGTCGAGGCCTGCAGGCGACGGCGCTGCAGCGCAGGAAGGTCGTAATGCCGGTAGCGACGGAGATGCTGCGGCCGCTGAGGCGGAAGCGACGGACAGGGCTACAGAGATCCCTGTTACCGACGAGGCCACGAGACCTCCGCCGTCGTCGGTGTCGCCAAGAGCGGCAACAGCCTCTGGAGAGAAGGCCGCTGTGGTACAGACCACTGTACCTCTGCCTGCGCCCCAGGACGCGGTGACGCGAAACCCGGTCGTTCTCGGTGGCTCTAGTGGTGGTGCCAGCGGCCATCTTACTTACGTCCCCGTTCGTGAAGGTCCACTGTTCTTTGTGCAGTGCATCACGGCGACGCGGGTACCAGTTATTAAGCTGACAGACAAGGCAACCGGCACCAAGGTGGACATCACCTTCGCTGGCGGCGAGCACTGGCGGTCAATGCAGCTTACACGATCTCTTCTGGAGGTGTTCCCGCATGCACGCCCGCTTATTTTGTTCCTCAAGTACTGCGTGCGCAGCCTCGGTGTCGGCGAGAGCGAGCCTGGCGGGGTGACATCCTTTGCCATTTATCTCATCGTTCTCCACTTCTACCATGAATGCCGCAAACGCATCATCCTCCTCCTCCGTGAACGGAACGCCGCGTCGTCGCCATCGAAGGGGAAAGCCTGTCCAGCAAGGGCGGATGCCAGAGAACAGCAGCGGCAACATCGCTCAGCGGTGGAGGCTCTGCGCTGTGGTGACACTGAGGACAAGAGTGCTGCTTCCCCTGCCACCCCTCACTCTCCCGCTACCGCGTACCAAGGCTCGTCTCCGACGGGCACCACCCCCCTCAATCTTGGGCTGCTGGAGCAGATGCTGGGCGAGTATCTTGCGCGTGTGGAAAAGCGTCGCGCCCAGGTGGTAGAGGATGCAGGGCCGAGAAAGTGTGCGTTGCTAGACGCAACAGGCATCAGCGATGTTGCCGGGCCCTATAGCAGCGGTGGGGACACCCAGAAAGTGACCTCAGCGCTTAGGAAAGCGTCACCCTCCACGGCTGTGGCGACGGGGGTATGTGCCACCATCAAGGCTGCCTACGCCGGTGAGGACGAGGGGCGCCTACATTCGATTCGCCAAGCGATACTGGGCTTTGTCGCCGACCCAGCAGCTTCGACAAGGGCGGCCGGGACGTCGATGGCTGCGGCGGTAGCGCTACCGCCACCGCCATCACAGATTACGACTGGAGCGACCACTGAAGAGGAAAGCGACTCAGGGCGTACGCAGCAACCGCAGAGAACCTTCTCCGACACTTCTGAGGGAGCCTCCTGCGGCGGGGCAGTAACCGGTGTGAGCAGCAGCAACAACAGTAGAACCCTGTCCCCGTTGCACGAGCAGCAACTTCCTAAGTCCAACGGGACTGCAGGCACTGGCAGCGCCACCGGTATACCGAGTGCCGGCGAGGTACTAGCGCCTGTAGTAGACGGTGCGCCTGGCCGCCTCGCGCCACCACCGCACCACTACCTACTCAAGACGGTAGAGCCGCAACCGCATGAACGCGTGATGAGCGATGGGTCGTGCGTGGATAAACCGCGCGCTGACGAAGCGACAGGGCGTGGCGAGAAGGTGGAGGAGACGAGCGCTGCGGGCTTGACGGCAGCTGTGGCGACACCGGAGGAATCGACCATCGCCGCCGCTGGAAGTGCAGATGATATGGGGCCTGAGAAAGCCGGCCGACACTCCACTGAGTCAACGCCGCCGCCAGCGGAGGCAGAGACGGCTGGTGCAGCTACAGCCTCTCCAGACGGTAAGGGCGACTCGGCAAACGGCCAGGACGCAGCGGGCGCCCACGCCAGTCCAGCAGCAGCAGCCTCGACGTTAAATGACACTTCGGAGGATCACGACGACGACAACGCCTTCGAAGAGTTCGCCGCGGACTTTCTGCGCCGGCAGGCAAACGTGTCAGACCTCTTCCTTGACTTCTGCCACTACTACGGCTGCGCCTTCGACTACGAGACCAGCGGCATCCGCTTCGCCACCGACGGCAGCTCCGAGGTCGTGGCAAAGCCGCTCCTCTGCTCCCGCCGCGGTCAGCACTTTCACATGACATCGCCTTTCGACCCCGAGTACGACTTGACAGCGCGTATGACGCACATGCGCGACTTCCAGTGGCTGTGCTGGTGGTTTGCCGAGTGGGGTGTGGCGCGGCAGTCGCCGCAGTACTACGGCAGCTGCAGCCTTCAATACGTCCTTCAGTGTCTGTCGCCCATGTCGGCAGACGTTGACTGTCAGGCGGTGCATCAGGCACTCATGCAGCGAGCTGTCGCTGCGGCGCGAAGTGCCGAAAGCGCCGTTTCCGCTGGGGCGCGGGCGCAAAACCACAGTAACGGCGGCGCCGCAGACGAGGGGGGTCACTCGTGCCACGGCAGGAGCGCCCCGACGCTCGCCTTTCAAGAGAACGTCGAGAGCACTCGGGACATAACGTCCCTGCAACAGCGACAGTCGGCGCCAAGGCCACCGCGCACGATGATGTCAACGAGCAGCAACGCCCATATCTGCGGTGCGCAGCGAGAACAAGCGCTGGTCGCGGGAAGCAACACAGCGGTGGCAATGCCGATCAACCCTCACACGCATCCGCAGCCACAGCAGCAGCGAGTGAGTATGACGTTGTCGCCAATGCACGCGTACAGTAGCACTCACGTCGAACAACAGCCCCGCGGCGATGCGGCGGTGGTGCAACACTACTCTGCCGAGCCGTTCCCTCACTTGCATAGCATGATGATAATGCCGCCTGGATCGCCTGCATGCGTTTACCAGCAGTTACCGCAGCAGCGGGCTGACCCCAGTGGAGTGAAGGCCATGGACGCAGCCGCGCACCTAGGCGGGGGAGGCTTTGGTGGGCATGACCACCGCAGCGCCCCTCTTTCAAAAGGCAGGAGCGGCAGCACCAGCGCGGCGAAGAAGAGCACCGCGTCTCGCCGTCATCAGGGTAGCGACGGTGTGTCCACGGCGGTGCACGATATGGCGGCCACACACGCTGCCAGTAGTGGTAGTAGCAGCCGTCCTGCAAGCGAAGCCGGCTCCACTCCGGCGGCCTCAGCATCAGGGCGGACTCATGCCCGCCGACGTACACCACTGCAGCTGCCGTATGTAGACTCGCGGGAGCAGGTCTTTGACGGATCCACTAATCATGCCGTCACGACACCCACGACAGCGGGGGTGACTGTGGCGCATGGCTACCCTGATGAAGGCGACGAGGCCGCGGTAGCGGCAGCGAGTCGCACTGTTTCGCCTCCCCACGGCGAGAGTCAGGAGGGGGGATGGACGAGCCTCACGGCCACGGCGTACAGCGGCAATGGTCCCCTTGACTGTGTCGATGTGGCGCTGATGTCTGTGGAGGAGGATGAAGATGAAGACGAAGCCGGGGGGCACTATGGTGGTTATGGGGAGGGCAGCGAGAGCGTTGTTGACTACGCCGACCGCTTCGAAAAATACGGTGGCCGTGCGAATGCAAATGCAACGATGCTGTGGCACTACCAGCAGCAGCTGGCACCGCATGACGTGCAGGTCACCGCTGAAGCCATTAAGCGCTTCACCCGTTGCGGCGCCGACGCGGAAGGCACTGCCGACGTCTGTGAGCAAGGCGCAGATGGCCCGTGTGACGGTTACACGCCGAACATGACGTACGGTCGAAACCACGGTCATGTTACCCTGCAACGACACCAGATGTCCTACGGCAGCCCGTACGTGATGAACCAACCTGCAGGTGTTTACGTCTCCCCGAAGCAGCAACAGTACCAAGAGCAGCAGCAGGAGCAGGCAGCTGCGGCAGCCGCCTTCTACTACCAAGCATTCGCCCAGCAGCAGCAGCAGCAGCAACCGATTATCAGTCGAACCTGCAGTGGGCTTGCGACCACGGCTGGTTCATCCTCGTCCCCCAGCTACCCCTTCACAGCTCTGCACTACGATGTGCAGCAGCACCTCTGGCAACAGCAACAACAGCAGCAGGAGGGTCACACGACGCGGCACAGCAGCGGCTTTGTTGATGTCGTCCTCACTGCCGCCGCCGATCAAGACGGAGGTAGCAACCATCGCAGCGACAGCGCTTCCAACGCTACCGCAACCAGTGCTAACGCACCTCAGCAACAGCAGCAGCAGCCGGCCTTCACCTACACGCCGTACGTGGGATATCCCAGTGTTATCTGGGGGGTAGGTGGGGCGCACAGTACAGACGCGGCGAGGACTGCAGGGGGCGGTGGGGCGATGCCTCAGCAGCCGCAGACTCCTTCACGGAGAGGGGCGTCGTTTACGATGAATTGCCAAAACCTCACGACTGTAAGAGCGGCAGGATCACCGGTGAACTCCAGCAGCAGCGGCGGCGCCAGTATCAGTGCAAGTGAGCCACAGAAGCCGCAACAGTCTCCTCATAGCGGCCATCGACATTCCGCGTCACACCACCACTCAAGCTGGGGTAGCGAAGGCGCTGCGGAGGGTGGCGGAGACAGCAGCGGTGCTGGCGAGGCAGGTCAAGGGTAGCACAAACATACACACAGAGAGAGAGAGAGAGAGAGAGAGACCGACAGAGAGGGTGAGAGCATAGTGCTGCAGCGGTGCCATCACGCAGCCCTTGGGGATGCAGCGTGCGCGGGTGTGAGTAGGTGCATTGCCAAAGCGAGACACATGGAGGGAAGTCCAGTGCGGACGCAAGCAAAAATGTCACCACTCGCAGCAGGCGTATCGCTGCTGTCGCAGAGACGTACGTATGGGTGTGTGTGGGGGGGGGAGATGGGAGGGGGGTGGGGGGTGTCCCTCCCACTGGCCCTCTCTCTCTCTCTCTCTCTGTGTGTGCCTCCACATGTCAGAAGAAGGCAAATGAATGGAAAAAATTCGCTTAAGATTTGAACCTAGAAAAACGAGGTTTACGTAGCGACGAACAAAGGGAAGGCGAGGGGAGGAGGGGGCACATCCTTGTCTCCACCACGCTGCTTCGACCCCTCCCCCTACGACAGCAACATGCGCGCCCGTACACACGCGGAAATACCCACATTTGATCCTGAATGCGGTGAAGCGTCTTCAATCTCTCTTTCTCCCGCGGCCCCGTAGGAGGGCGGGGGGGGAGATGGTCACCTCCCCCCGTCTTTGGTCTCGCGGTATGTCTGTGCGCGGCCTCAGTACGTGGGTGGGAATGGCGTGCACATCGAACGTGCAGAGGCGTCGGCCTCTGTCCTTCCTTGACACTAACCTTCCATGTGATGGGGGATGGCTAACACCTCATGCTCCGCGATGTAGGCGCTCATGCGTCTCCGCTTCCTCTTCCGTCTTCATTTCCTCTTCTCTCCTCCCACCCACCCACCCTACTCCTGTCGTCACTCTCGACCGTACGAACCCCTCCTCTACTCGCTATCGCGGTATTCCTCTGTTTCTCTCTACTGCGCTGTACCGCACGCTAACCACACCGGCCTTCTCTCCTCCCCACACAGTTGGCTCAGCCACGCCTTTGCCAGTGGCACCCGATGTAGTGCACGCGCGCACGCATTCAACAACAAGTAGCAGCAGCAACACCAGTCACTCTTCCCTCTCTCCCTCTACCACGTGCCGTTCACACACCAAACCACCCCCGTAACTCTCAGCAGCAGCAATGGCCAAGTCCAGCCGCTCGAAGTGGAAGAAGATGCACCGGCGCCAGCGGGCGCAGGCGGAAGCGATGAACACGGTGAAGCGCATTCGCCAGCTGAGCAAGAAGCTCGAACTCACTGTGAAAGGCGGGATTAGCGCCGTGCCGCCCCAGGAGCCGGAGAAGCGCTTCCATTTTCTCAACCCGGAGCTGGACTCGCGTGTGCCGAACACGCGTAAGCACCTGAACAACAACTACCGTGCTGAGCTGAACCACGTCCAGTACGACTACACGAAGCCGCTGAAGCTGGCACCGCCAAAGACCAACATGTACGGCAAGACTGACGTGAACGCGCCGCATCGGATGACGGTGACGTACGAGACGATCGACGCTGACGCCCCGTTGGCGGGCCATGCGCTGACCAAGGCGGACATGGAGCGGCTTGCGCGTCGACAGAAGCAGCAGGAGAGCGAGACGTCTGCCGAGGCGGCCTGTGCGGAGGAGGATATCAGCAAGGCAGAGGTCAACAGTGACAGCTGCGACAGCGATGACAACGGCCCGGAGGAGTACGTGATTGGCATGAACGACGTCGCGCCGCACCGTGCAAGCGGAAAGCGGAAGGCAAATGCCAAGAAGGGGAAAGACTTTGTGGCACCGAAGGCAACGATGAGCACTGCATCAGCCTCCGCTGGTGCCTCTTCGTCTGTGTCGGTGGCAGGCCCCAGCAGCCGTATGCTGGCCATCGCGGCTGCTGCCGCGATGGCCAATGAAGAAGGGTCCGATGATCGTCCTTGCAATGGCGGCGTAACGGCGGTAAATAAGATCTCAAGCATGCAGACGATGCGCAGGAAGAATGGCACGGTGGTATCCACGGGCGGTGCGTCCAAAATGAAGAAGGTGGGGCATCTGAGTGGCTCGAGTGGCACCCGCGTTGTGAGCAGCGGCACCAAGGCAGCGAAGAAGACCGGCAACGCGAAGCACAGCACGAAGTCGTCGTCGTGATGCTGGCAAACGGCCGCTGTGCTCGCGTACGCACCAGGTCTTAGGCTGTGGGAATGGGCAGGGCATTGTGCAACAGAGAGGGAATGAAAATGAACAGCTGGAGAGGTCCAATGCGGATCCCCACCACACCAACACCGCATGAATCAGTACAGCATGCTTGCATGCAGGTGTTTGTGAGTTAGTAGGAGGGGGGGGGGCAAGGAGACTGGGCCGGTTCTCATAAAGTGTCGCCTGCCAGGTCGTCGTGTCTGTGTGCGCTGCGTCACCTCTTCCCTCCCCTCCCCCCACCCACTGTTCGCATCTCGCACGTTACTGCGGCAGTGGCTGTGGCAGCGACCTCGGCTTACCATGCCTCTGCTCAACTGCTTGGTGGTGCGTCTGCGCTTTGTGAGTTTCGTGTTGCCCTCGTAAATGCAGGTTGTTGCATGTCTGTCGGTGTTTAGCTAGTTGATGGTGTCTTCTTCACGCACTGCTGCCCGCATAAGTGGTCGGTAGCCGAACTGGGAGCCTCTCTCTCTTTCTCTCTCCTTCCCTCACGCCCCCCCCCCCAAATCCCCACCGCCTTGTGGGTGTGTGCCTCCACATTTGTTTTGTTGTTCTCTTCTTTTAGATTGATGGTGGCTCACACGCTTTAAGCGAACGTGTGATCAGCGCTTACAGGGGAGAGCGATGCACATCTACGAGCACTCTGTCTCTCTCGATCGCACTCACGCACACTCTCCTTTCTTTCTCCTTTCGGGTAATCAATCTTACATGCAGTAACGCAAAGGACACCACCTAAAAGACACTGAGCCGATAAAGTACAATGCAGGTAAAGGTTGCACCTCCTCACACACGCACACACACTGCACCTATGCGCATTATGTCTGCGTGAGTGAGTCTATCAGTGTAGCGTCATTGGTCAGCGCTCTCTCCCCTCGTCGCTCTTCATCGTGCTTGACGTTTGTGTGGATGGCTGAGCGGACGGGTATATCTAAGAGACTCTCCCCAACATCTATGTCAAATCTCTACCCCTCCCTCCTACCCCCACACATCCTCCGGCTGTGGTCTGCATGTGTCGGCTCCTTCTCACCCCTCCCCCGTCTCTCTTGCCGCCCATGTTTTGTGTGACACCCCTTTGCTGAAACAGAGACGCACGGCAGCAGTGCGCTCGAGCTTCTTCTCCTCCTGTGCCGCTTTGCATACCAACGCTCCTTTCCTTAGGTGGGTGTGTGTGTGTGTGGAGGGAGGACGTCATCATTCGCATGCACTCACTCCCGCAGCAGCACCAGCAACTCATCACGCGTGCGCGTCACGTCTCTTTCACGTGGCATAGTAGAGGTCTTACTCTCCTCGCCTTCTACTCTCTCCCACTCCCCACCCTCGACAATTCAGCTTCTCGATCGCTCTTCTCTCTCTCTCGTACGCACGGACTGTTCGCGTCGCCGTCCTCGCCATCATCGCGCGTGGGTGTATCTGTCCGTACGCCCATGCTTGTTGTCCTTTATTGAGTCTTCTCTGAGCTGGATACCCCTCTCCGGACTCCTTCCTCTCCTCTCCTCATTGTCCTTGATACATCCCCCCCTTCTTCTCCTTCGCCACAAAATCTTCGTTTGCGTGGCGTGCACGTGTCTGTGTCTACGCGTTGTTTGTTTACGACCTCTGCTCGCGTCCCTCTCTTTCTTCCTCCTCCCTCGGCCTTTACCTCTCCCGCCGTTCTGTATCGTGTGCTGTGACTTCCCCTCCCCCGCACTGGATTCCTCTTTTCTCTGCTGCTTCCCCCCCCCCCTGATCAGCTCGTGTGCGTGAGCGTGTGTCGTTCGCCCACGTTTGATTTGGTTTGGTTTGGTTTGGTTTCCTGATCGGCGAAAGATGGGCAACATCATCTCCGGCTGGTTTGAGGGCCTCTTCAAGAACAAGAAGGCCAGCATCGTGATGGTCGGCCTCGATGCAGCAGGGAAGACAACAATACTAGAGAAGCTGAAGCTCGGCACCTCGCGCGAGACGGTGCCGACGATTGGCTTCCACGTCGAGTCGGTGGATTACCGGAACGTGACGTTTCACCTGTGGGACGTGGGTGGGCAGAAGCGGCTGCGGGCGCTGTGGAAAATGTACTACGAAGGCGCCAACGCCGTCATCTTCGTCGTTGACAGCAATGACCGCGCACGTGTCGGCGAGGTGCGTGACGAGCTACGAACACTCTTGTCCGACCCGCTACTGTCCGGCGCAGCTTTACTGGTGTTATGCAACAAACAGGACCTGCCGCAGCGGCTGACGCCTGCGGAGCTTGTAGATGGGCTAGGTTTTCGCGACCTCTCTGACAAGGGCCTGGGACGCTACCTGGCTGGCCACAAGTGGTATGTGCAAGGATGCTGCGCGCACACAGGTGATGGCCTGTACGAAGGACTGGACTGGATGTGCTCCCATCTTCCAGACAATGTTTAACCGAGGGAACGGGAAAGGTGGCAGCAGAGCACTTGGCGAGAGAATAGCATGCAAGATTCCTCGGTTGTGCCCGCGTGTTGGACTCTGCACGCGTGTGTTCAAGCCTTTCCACTACACCTGCGGCCGTGATGGCCTTCTCGCTTTCTCTTTCCACTGCCACACACACACACACACTCTCAGCGCTTCCCCTTTGTGCGTGGTGGGTGGGTGGGAGGGGGGGGGCGGTGCTTCGTCGCTGATAGTGTTGTTGCTTTTGGTGTCAGGCTATGTTTTTTTTTGGGGGGGGGGGGCGGAGGGAAATGGACAGGGAGGCTCGTCCTCTCTCTTCTCCGGACCCCTTCTGCTCTGCGTATGGGCCGGGGGCGAGTGCACGTGTGTTCATTCCTCTTCTCACTGGATGGCACATACTCGCCCTAGACGCATGCGCGCACACACACGTACACACACACACACGCACTGCATCGCATCAGCGCCGGCAATACGCAACGGATACAACAGAAAAGAGGAGGGGCAAAGCTGAACGACACCGGGGTGAGAAGGACTTCAAAAGGCGGTTCTCCTTGCACACGTGTAGCGATGTTGTGGTCAACCAGGTGGAGAAGTGGCGTTCAGAGCAGCGACCCGCTTTCCCACCTCCCCCTTTCGACCACGGGAATTAGGGGCGCTGCTTGGGGTGAGGATCTCTGCGGACCCCGCTGTAGCCGCGAGATGGTGTGAACGAGCCTAGTCGTGCGGGTTGGGGGGGGGGGGGGAAGGGGGGGAGCTGTGGGAGTTCGTGTGAGTTGTACTGTCACCTCGCGATCCCCCCGCTCACTCGCTCGCCCGCCCGCCCCTTCTTCATGGATGCTGAACTCATGAGTGGAGCGGGGTGCATTGCTCATGACCCTCCCCCCCCCACTCACGACGGCGTTGGTTCCCACTCCTCCTGTCATGCGTACTCGCTTTGTCTCTCCTTCACGATCTCTTTCCACTCCACACGCTTTCCTCCACCCTGGCGCACTTTTACGTGCGTGTCTGCTGTTGCATCCACGTGCTCCGCTGCCCTGGCCAACCCACCTCAACGGGCAAACGCATAACGTCCACGCACGACACCCAGAGAAGTCGAAACCGTCTCCCGTGTCCTTCTTTCGCCCAATCCTCCCCACCCTACACCGTGGCAAGGATGGTCGCCGAGAGCAAGGCTGCGAACCCCATGCGGGAGATCGTGGTGAAGAAGCTCTGTATCAACATTTGCGTGGGGGAGAGCGGTGATCGCCTGACGCGTGCTTCGAAGGTGCTCGAGCAGCTCTGTGAGCAGTCCCCGGTGCTCTCCCGCGCTCGCCTGACCGTGCGCACATTCGGCATCCGCCGTAACGAGAAGATCGCCGTGCACTGCACCGTCCGCGGGAAGAAGGCTGAGGAGCTGCTGGAGAAGGGCCTTAAGGTGAAGGAGTTCGAGCTGAAGAGCTACAACTTCTCCGACACCGGCTCTTTCGGCTTCGGCATCGACGAGCACATTGACCTCGGCATCAAGTACGACCCCTCCACTGGTATCTACGGCATGGACTTCTACGTCGTCCTCGGTCGCCGCGGCGAGCGTGTGGCGCACCGCAAGCGCAAGTGCAGCCGCGTCGGCCACTCTCACCACGTTACCAAGGCGGAGGCGATGAAGTGGTTCGAGAAGGTCCACGACGGTATCATCTTCCAGGCCAAGAAGAAGAAGAAGATGATCCGCCGCCGCCGCCGTTAAGCAGCCATGACGATGATGCGAGAGTAGGCGGTGCAGGGAAGAGGGTTGGGGTGCTCTGCATGTTCTGAGCATTGCGGCCTTGGAGTAGACGGTACTGAGGGGAGAAGGTTTGGCGATGAAGAATGGGTCACCCCATAGCGTACGTGCATGTGTGGTTGTCTGCGTATACGGTTGTCCCGGGAGTTGGTGCGCTTATCGCTCGCAAGATGCACAACGTACATCGACCCACTGACTCACACGTATGTATATATATATATATATATATATGTGTGTGTGTATGTGTGTGCTCTCGCGCTTCCCTCCATCTCCCCACCCACTTGTGCCGCCGCCTCCTCTCTAGCGGGTCGCTGGCTCGCTTTACTCCACCCCACTCCCACTCTCTCCCCGTCTCTGTCAGGGGGAGTCCACCCAGTCACTGTGGGGTCGGGGCATGTTGTTCTTCAGCGCGCTTTCCGGCAGCGGCGGTGGTGCGGGGGGCACCGTGCGCCCGCGCTCGCGATCTCGGCTGGCTTCTTTGTAGCTTTCTTTGCTTTTTTTATTCTTTGTTGCTTTGCCTCTCCTTTCAACACCGACCAAAAATGAAACGAACGAAAAGCTGGAGAAGAAGCGGGCATCCGCAACCACCCTCAGCGGGCGATCACGGGGGTGATGATGCGAGGGGGGGGGTTAAGGATCGTTCGTGACAGTCGGCATGGGGGTGGAAAGAGGGAAAGAAAGATGCGTGCAGCCGCATAGATTCCCCTTTCCCCCTCCCTCTGCACTCGACGCGTAGAACTAACATCACCTCCATCGCCACACCCCTTCTTGCCGTTGTGGGTGGAGTGAGAGGTGGCCCGCCCATTCGCTGCCCCTTCACCCCCACTCCCTCTCCCCGCACATCCCCCCCCCCTCCCCTTCACTCCTCTGGGCAAACACCGCCACTCTTTTCTCTCTTTCGCTCATTCTGCAACCCTTTATGACGACGGCGCTGTTTCATAGCGAGCGTCCGTGGGGAAACTCTCGCGTGGGCACCGACATATTACCGTTTTTTTTCACTCCCACCCCCTTCCCCCCCCCCCATCCAGCTCACGCTGCTCTTTCACACTCTGTGTATGGTCTGTGGGGACCCGCCAGCATGCCCTTCTCCAACGTCTCCGCAGAGGAGACGCGTGGCCTTTGCGAGTTCGCCGAACGGCGGCAGCTGTCGCGCAAGACGACGACCGTGGTGGACGGCAACACTGTCCACGCAGAGAGCGAAAGCGTCGATGGCATCGACACCTCTTTCCTCAGCGCGGTGGTGGAGGTCGTCGAGGCTGTGCTCATGCGTTACGCGTTGACGCGCGTATGCGACACGGCCACTATCCCCACCGGGTCGACGGAGAGTGTCAAGTTCGATCAAAGAGGCGTCGCTGCCAACGGTCGTGCGCCCTTTCCGTCGCTGTTTCTGCATACGCCTCGGACGTTTGTGCGGCTTCACGGTCAACAGTCTGACTCACTGGGCTCTCCGTCATCACCAGCGAGGAGGAGTGTGAAGGGGGTGCGAAAAATAGTCTGTGCGGACGGCGCGACTGCCCTCAGCAACGCCTACTGCGCACCCGGCATGCCACCAACGCCTCTCCTCTTCAAGAGCGCGTCCGTCAGCACAGCCGCACACTCGAAAATGGATGAGCGAGTTGCCGTGAACAACATGGAGGACCATCGGATGCAGCCGGCACCGCTACCGTACGACAGCCTTGCTCGGTTCCCGCCGCAGCTTCATCACAATACATCGACGGTGCTGCACAGCCCATCCTTGGACAGCGCACGCCCGATGGTGAACTTGTCGCTTACACCAGAACCGATCGGCAGGACAGCAGCAGTGGTGGAGAGTGACAAGTCCGTGCCACTCTCGTCGTCATCAGTGCAGGAGATGGTGCAGGTGGTATTACAAGGCGAGGCCGCCGTGGTCGTCACCACCGCTGTCTCCTTATCCGGTGGTGCTGCCGCGGCTATATCGACCCCGACAAGCCCCCAGCCGGTGATCATGACAGAGACCAGGTGCTGCAGCGTAGCCGAAGAATACGCATTGAGGCATGCAGCAGCAGATACAGCGGCACTCAGCGAGGCACCGCTGCTTTTTAGCCCTGACGCAACCTCCTGTGTGTTGGTCGCGTGCCGGGTGACACTGCATGAAGGGTGGCAGCGACTGATAGTCTCCTCTGTTACGACGTCACTGCCGGGATCTGCGGCGGCTGCGATGGCTGTTGCTGATGCCTCTCCGCAAGCGACGTGCTGTGTCTCCTGTTCGAGGTCGTTTCTCAGCGCATGTGGGCATACCGCTTCTGCCGCTATGGTCCACCTCGACCGCGAGGATGGCGTCGCGGAGATGCTGCATCAGCTCGTATGGGATAGCGCCGTGCCCGCCTTCCTTCACGCGGTTCATCAACACTACATGGCGCACATGACCACCACCAGCATTCCAGAAGCCGCTGGCAACAGCGACAACGCCGCCTCGTGTGCGACGGCTGTCATGGCGCTGAAGAACATGCTGAGGTGGTTGTGGCGTGCAGCTGCGCTGCCGGCGGACCCCACGTCCACGCCACCTCCGCCCTTGCTTCAGGTGGACTGGTACGTGGTTGGCGCAATTTGCATGCGCAAGAGCGCCGCGCCGGTACTGGAGAGCGTGTTCCAGCAGTTTTTTCCCACCTCGCACGCCACATCTACCCCGCCGGTGACCACGCCCGCCAATCTGCACCTTCTTGCAGAGGAAGTTTACCTCAACAGGCTTCTCCCACAACTCACGAGCTCAGCCACCTCGACAACTTCGTGCTCGCTTAACGTCGCTCACCGCCTCCGCGAGGATGGTCTGTGCTTCTGGTCCTTCAACACCACCTTCCAGCCCTGGTGCGTCGAGCCGGATGGTCGGCGGCGTTATGCCTACCCCATGACGTGGGGGCTGTTGCTGAGCGTGGCGACGGGGCACAGCTGGCCCGCCACCGTGCAGCCAGGAACCCGCACGTATCCACTTCCCGAAATTCGATCCCTATCCGCGGAGAAAGGCTACCGATGGGTGACGCCACTATCCTCTGATGTGCTGCGCGGCACGCGCCGTGGACCGGGTGATGTCGAACGTGCAGGTGGGCTGCAGCTCGCGTGCAACACCGTGCCGTCCACTACTCTCGCGCAGCGCGTGAACAAGAGTGCGGCGTCGACGCCATCGCCCCTGCGGCTGTGGTCCTCGCTAAACGCCCTTTCCACCTCACCCAGCGATGCGGAGCGTAATCGAGATTCAGTGTCACAGCAAGATACGACAGCTAAGACTGCAAAGCTGGTGACGGTCACGGTAACATTGGCCTCCTATGTGCGGACGCTGCTGAACCGGCAGGAGGCATGGTGGGCACGGGTACAGCGTTGCCAGACGGCGCCATCCGAGGCTGGGGCTTTGGCACTGCAGGTGCCGCCGTCGACTTCATCGACACGCAAGCGGATTCTTCCGTTGCTACTGCGACGCCACGCCTCGCTCGCCACGCCGTCTCCTGCGCAACGGCATCAGCAAGATAGCGAGGGGGAAGACAGGGAAAACGACGATGGCGACGAGGAGGGAGGCCCTCTCGTGCACTGGAGTGGCGTCGACGCGGCGATGGTGCGCACGCTGCTCTCATACCCCAAAGAAAGCTTCCTGCAGTGGTCCACCACTCCACACTGCGAGCCACCAGATTTCTACGACCACGCACGCGACGGGCTCCTGTGGCGGGCGAGCGTGCGGCCTGCAGACGTCTTTGTCGAGGGAACAGATGGCCTGTACGTTGAATGACCAAAGCGTCATGAAGTCGAGGAAGAAGGGGAGGGAGAGGCAGCTATGGGAACCCTTCACTGCGCATTGCTCCCGCATTCTTCCTTCCTCCCCAAAAAAAACTTACTCTGGCGTGTGCGCTCGCCATGGCCTCTCTCGCTCGTTTCCCCCTTCGTCCTTCGCCCTCCCCCACTCTGTAGCCGTTCAATGTCGTCGCTTGTGGACATATTGGGGGTGTTTTTCCTCCTCTCCCTTTTACTCTGCCTCCGATGCGGCGATGTCGACGGCTCTCCGCTTCCCCCCCCCCCCTCTCTCGCTCTTACCCTCCCCTTGAGTGTGTGCTCCTCTCTATTCAGGTACTTTGCCACTTTCTTGATTGCACCCCTCTCCCCTCTTACCCCTCCTCCTCCTCCTCCTCCTCCCGTCCCCCTGATGACGGGCGGAAACCTCAGCGCGTGGTCTCTCCCAGAGCCCGGCACCCCCCACTCTCTGTGGGGAAGCCAAGCAGCCCCCCTGCCCCCACCCACTCTTACGGCGTGAGGAGAGGCCAGAGCGATGCGTCGCTGCTGGTGTCGGCGGTCAGGTCCTGGGCGGCGCTGCGTCAGGGCGGCCCGCGACAGCGCACACGCCTGCGCCATCCGTGCGATGGGCAGAGTGTCAGCACCACTCGTGCGCATCCCACCGGACCCCTAACTGCCTACTGGTGTGGGAAGCCTAAGCCACTCCGGGGGGTATGCACCGGGCAGGGGGCCGTGCCCTGATGACTGACCCAGCGCATTGCCGCACCGCGTGCACCCCCACGGGTACTTTCGCGTCACGTGATGGGTCTGTGGCAGAGCGGGGGGCAGAGTGGAGTTGGGCCTCGTGCTGTGTGGCAGAGAGCGGACACGTTAGAAGTGGGGGAAACCCTCCGTGCACCCTCTACGCACCATTGGGAGGGGCGGAAACGAAGCCGCTATGTGACCACATGTGGAGGGTTGTGGAGATGATCGCCTTTTTCTTCCAAAGTCAGCGGAACTTCCACTCATCCCCCTTCTACCTTGCAGAGCTCAAGTACACTCAGCCCACCACCATCACCTCTTCGCCTCGTGCGGACAACCCAAGGCAGCTGCCGTTGGACTCCCTCACTTTTTCTGTGCTTCTCCCTTCCCAGCCGATTTCCCTCTCTTCTGCGTAGCTGATCGCCCCAGGGGCAATGTCGTTGTCTTCGGCACAAGAGGCAGCGGCGACGGCGACTGTGACCACGACAGCTCACAAGGTCTCAGCGGAGATCAGTGAAGACAGCCCCCTCTTCGCACTCTCCCCACTCGATGGCCGTTACAAGCACTCCACGGTCCCTCTGCGCGCCTACTTCTCCGAGTACGCGTTGTTCAAGTATCGCGTGCAGGTGGAGGTGCTGTACTTCGAAGCGCTGTGCAAGGAAGTGCCGACGATCACGCAGCTGCGCGGCGTCACGGATGCCCACCTGGCCCAGCTGCGGGCGGCCACCTTCGAGAACTTCACAGTCGACGATGCCACGAAGATCAAGGACATCGAGGCCGTTACGAAGCACGATATCAAGGCTGTGGAGTACTACCTCAAGGACAAAATGTCTGCCTGCGGCCTCGAGACCGAGAAGGAGTTCATCCACTTTGGGCTAACGTCGCAGGATATCAACAACACGTCTATTCCGATGCTCCTGCGCGACGCGCTGCACCACCACTACATCCCAACGCTGGATCAGCTGATCGCGCTTCTCAAGAGCAAGCTGCCTGAGTGGGATGTCCCCATGCTGGCCCGGACACACGGCCAACCAGCGAGTCCAACGAACCTGGCGAAGGAGTTTATGGTGTGGATTGAGCGGCTGGAGGAGCAGCGGGCGATGCTGCTGAGCATCCCAAACACCGGCAAGTTCGGCGGCGCGACCGGCAACTTCAACGCGCACCTCTGCGCGTACCCTGGCGTGGATTGGCGGAACTTTGGGGACCTCTTCCTGAGCAAGTACCTTGGCCTGCGCCGTCAGCGCTACACGACTCAGATTGAGCACTACGACAACCTCGCCGCCATCTGCGATGCATGTGCGCGGCTTCACACTATCCTGATGGACCTGGCCAAGGACGTATGGCAGTACATCTCCCTCGGCTACTTTAACCAGAAGGTGAAGGCAGGCGAGGTCGGCAGCAGTGCAATGCCGCACAAGGTGAACCCGATCGACTTTGAGAACGCTGAGGGCAACCTTGGCATGAGCAACGCCGTCCTTGGCTTTCTTTCAGCGAAGCTGCCCATTTCCCGTCTGCAGCGCGACCTCACAGACAGCACGGTGCTGCGTAACCTCGGCGTTCCGCTCAGCCACGCTCTCATCGCATTTGCATCCCTCCTTCGCGGCGTCGACAAGCTCCTTGTCAACAAGCCCGCCATCGCGGCGGACCTGGAGAGCAACTGGGCTGTTGTGGCGGAGGGCATCCAGACCGTGCTGCGCCGTGAGGGCTACCCGAAGCCGTACGAAGCTCTGAAGGACCTGACACGCGGCAACGCGCAAGTTACCAAGGAGACGGTGCGCACCTTCATCCAGCAGCTCGAGGGCATCACGGAGGAAGTGCGACAGGAGCTGCTCGCCATCTCCCCTTTTACATATGTCGGCTACACAAGGTGTTTGTGAGAAGGCGGGGGTGGGGGAAGGCTGCGCGGACGATGTCGAGGTCCGGTAGAGGGCCAAAGCGGCTGCGTTGTGGGCGGGCACAATGGTGCTTTCTTGGTGGGGCAGAGTCGTCGTCGCCGTCGTTGTTGAGCTCAGGGGAACAAGAGCTGCCGTTTTGGCGACTCCCTCAGCAGCAGTCGTAAGGCGATGGAAGGTGTGCAGGGACGGATGCAGTTGCACGACTTGATCTCCCCACCCACCCTCTCTTGCACCACTCTCCCAACTCATTACCACCGCCACCTCCCACACACACACACACACACACGCTGGACAAAATATGCATGTAGCCGCCACAGCAGCGATCGAACAAAAAAGGCTTTGATGAAACCCCCAATGCTTCTTGAGACCCCCACGCCTGCGACTCACGTCGTGGTGAGGCGGCACTCTTCTTCTGCCTGTCGGTCCTCGCTGTGGACAACGTGGATGTGGTGAGATGTGCGCCGTGTGCGTGTGGGGGGGGGATGTAGGGGGCGGTGGTGATGAATTTGATGAGTGGTGCAAGAGAAGGCGAAAGAAGCCAAAGGCCGGAAGGGGACAAAGACGCGCGGCGCACCGACAGCGGAAGCAGCGACCCCTCCCCCCCCCTCACCATCCATCTCGCTGACGTAGGCCTTGCCTCCACGAGTCGCACTGATGTCAGCACCCGCTGGACAAAGGAACGCTAAAGCATGGGAAAGTCACGGCGGAGGAGGGTGGACGAGGAGAGGAGGCACGTGCCGGCCTGAAATCGGCGTTCGCTCAAGGCGATCATCTCTCTCTCTCTCGCTCCTTCCCACAAGGTTGTGGCAGAAGCTGCCTCACCACCTCCTCTCGATTTGGTCTTCTCCCGCTTGCTAATAAGTTGTCGTGCAGCTCTACGTATTCCACGCAGAGACCGCTCACGTTCGCCTCGACCTCAGTCGCTATCGCCCCCTCTCTCTCTCTCACTCTCTCATTGGCATGCAAGCGTACCAATTACAACCGACACACTGGTAGTCTTATCAACTCATCCGCCACCATCACTGCCCCTCTCGCCCTGCCCCCGCCCCTTTCCGTCGACCCACCGACCCTCGCACACACACGCGCACACCGACGCGCCGAGGAGGAGATACGCACATTGAAAGGAAAATAACGGCAAAGCAGTCAAACAGCGAACACAGTTGCCTCTTCCGCTCACCCCCCCCCCCTCCATTCACATCCGAGTACAGCAGCTATGTCGTACCCACCGACAGAGACGGGTGTGCTCAGCAACGACAGTCTCTTTTCCGACTCAGTCGATTTCGATGCCGCAGAGAAGCCCATCTCTGCGGCAGATGTCCACAGCGTCTACGACGCGAACGACGAGCCGCTTCGGCACGACGACCGCGGGCTGCCCACGAGTGAGGACATGATGCACGCCGGCCCGCGGTATCCTGAAGAAGAGCCTCCAGGGCCGCCGCCACCACCGGTAACGAACGCCTTCATGAAGCCACGCAAGACAGCCACGAAGTCACCACAGACGTGGGTCCCAGTGAACCTGCAGGTGCCCGAGGACGACCCGGAGGACGAGTTCGACATTGGCACCGCGCAGAAGCCCGTGTACGAGGGCCCCGCAGGACACGCTACTACCGGTGGTGCCTCTGCGCCGAAGGTGCAGTTCATGAACGGTGAGCCCGACATCGCAGGCGAGGTGACAAATTGCTTCGAGGAGCCCGGGCTGCTCTACCGCATCGTCGACCGACCAAACAAGATGTGGGCCTTCTACAACGACAGTCGCTCCTTCGAGGTCCACGTGGTGTGCACCTTTGGCAAGCACAGCAAGATCACGTCGCTCGAAAACACGAAGATGACGCGCGATGACGACTCGGGCGAGTACGTGGTGGCGGTAACCGTCTACCCTGGTGAGACGGAGCCCTTCATCAAGGGCTTTGTGAACGGCTTCGCGAGCAAACTGAGAGCGCTGCCGCTGTCGCAGGAGTACTTCCAGAGCCGCAGCGTGACGCAAAATAAGGAGGTGGTGCAGGTGGAGATGGACGCCATTCGCGCCGTCGCCGGCGACGAGACGGACGCGGAGCGCATTCTGCAGATCTGCCTGGCGAACAACCTCCCCTTCGTTGACCTCTCCTTCCCACCCGTGCAGTCGTCCATCGACTCCGGGGCATCCAAGTCGTTCAAGCAGCTGCCGTGGGGTCGGCCGCGCATGTACGTGAAGCCGGAGACGCAGGACCAGATCCGACTGTTCCGCAACGGTATCTACCCCGGCGACGTAGAGCAGGGCGAGCTGGGCGACTGCTGGCTTATATGCGCGCTGGCCACACAGGCCGAGGACCCGACGGCGGTCATGCAGATGTTCCGACACCCGAAGGGGGCCGTTGTGGCGCGGCGCGAGCGGGCCATCGGTGCGTACCGCGTGTCCTTCAACAAGAACGGCCTCTGGCGCAGCATCCTCGTGGATGACTACTTCCCTGTCGTCGCCGGCGTGCCGGCCTTCGCACACAGCCGCGACCTGTGCGAGCTGTGGCCAGCCGTTCTCGAGAAGGCATTTGCCAAGATGCACGGTAGTTACGCGATGATTCAGTCCGGTGACCCGATGCACGCGCTGACAGACATGACAGGCTTCCCGAGCATGCGCATCGACGAACTGTTTGCCAAGGCAAAGGAAAACAGCGGCCGCGACCTGGAGCCGAAGATGATCCAGTGGCTGAAGAAGGGCTATCAGGTCATCCTCACGACCCCCGGCAAGGCACCGGCGATCGCGCCGGACGCACAAAGCTCTCCTGACTTCTCTGATCAGCCCGAGATGGAGGAGGCGCTCGCCGGCACCGGAGTTCTTCCCGGTCACGCCTACTCCGTGCTGGACGTGAAGGAGTTCAACAAGGGCCAGATCCGCCTGGTTTGTCTGCGCAACCCGTGGGTGTATGGCAGCGGCTGGACGCAGGCGTGGGGGTGGGATACCCCGGATTGGCAACAGCACCGCGACATCGCCACCGCGTGCGGCTTTGCCAAACACAAGGGTGACCTCAGCATCGTCTGGATGGCATTCGAGGACGCGCTTAAGTACTTCATTGGCGGCGGCGTGCTTTTCCGCGCGCCGGCGGCGCATGACGTGCGCGTGCCGATTACCTTCGCCGACTGCAAGCCCGGCACCGTCTTCCAGGTCTCAGTGAAGGCTCCGATGGATGTCACGTTTATCTTGTCGAACATGGACCACCGCGGCATGCACGCCGACGAGGCCGGCGCGGCCGAGGCCGACCCAAACAACATGGACTACCCACCTGTGATGCTCTCGCTTGCCGCGCCGGTGCCGAAAGAGACGGATGTGTATCAGGTTGTGCGGAACACCTCGACAGATATGACGCAGCCGTCGGACAACGCGTGGCTGTTCCTGCAGGCGCGCGAGATTGCCATGACATGCCACCTGGAGCCGAGCACCGCGCCGTACCTCCTCATTCCGCGCCTCATGGAGGGCGATGAGACGCTCAGCAACGGCAACGGCGGAGGTGAGGACATGCGCGACCTCGTGCATCCGATCCACTTCTTCAACGATTACTCTCACCTCTTCCCGGACGTGTCGAACGTGAACACGAAGGAGATTGCCGTAACGATCGGCTTCCAGGCGGACGAGGAGATTGGCGACCATGTTGTCGTGGCAATGTGCAAGATGAGCGGAGCCAACGCCGTCTTCGAGAACTTCCCGAAGTTCCCGACAGACGACGTGGGGTCGCAGGAAGAGGAGCTGTACTTCCAGACCAAGGCGAGCAACTGCGGCTATGCGCAGGAAAAGGCTGGCGCGGTCATATGCTGAGATCATTGCAACCTCCTCTCAATGCTTTTCTCTCTTCAATGTCTGTTCCTTGGAGAGACGAGAAAGGAGTGCGTGCTGGAGAGGGGGGGGAAGGGGCAATAAAGCACGACCACCGTTGTCATTGTCAACGCTGTGCTGAGTCTTCGGTGGCAGAGGAAGGGGGTGGGCAATTGCGCCATGGCAAGTAAAACGCGTGTAGTGCTGGCGGTAGAAGAAGGGGCTCTGAGAGCGAGAGGAAGGGGGGTAGTTGGGGTAGGGGGTCGGCGGGGGATAAGCCTCTACTGTTTGCTCTGGGAGCACATCATGACTCCCGGTGCTACTCACTTCTACAGACGCCCACCCGCACACACGCACACACGTCGATCCCTGTTTTTCCTCTTCGTCGCCACCACCACCACTCCTCCCTCCTCCCCTCCCCCTCGCCTTCCCCCATCATGCACCACCCTAACTAGGGCAAGAGAAGCAGGAAGGATGAGGATGAGTGCCGGGCCTTCGTAGCCGCGGCCTCCCTCCCTCTCTCCACTCGAGTTGCTTTGTATTGTGTGCATTTTTTTCTTTTTAGCCCCCCTCCCCCTCCCTCCCCCTCTGACGGCGCATCACACTATCGCGATCCTTCTTTGAAGTAATCGAAGTTCGACGTGCAAAACACACGCACACACATCCACCCACCCACCCTCCGTCATGGATGCACCCGCAGTAGTGTGTGTGTGTGTATGTGTGTGTGTGTGTGTCCACAGGTGCCAGCCACACCATGCAGGCAGATGCACGCTATTCCATCGCGGGCCATCGCAGGCAAGAAAGAGGCCTCGCTGGGCCATCCATTCATGGTGTGGCTGGCATGCGTGTATGGACTCATCCTGCCTTGGCATCGTTCCTCATTTCATGTCTGCCCCCACCCCGCCAACCCTCGCCTGATGTACCAAAATACGTTGTTGTTGTTCTCTTGGACCTTGACCCCCCCCTCCTCCTCCCCCTCCCTCCTCTGTGTGTGTGTGTTGATGAGTGCCACTCACTGTGTGTCTCCTCCTGGCTTTTTTTTCCTCTCTTCTCGTCATATCCTCTCTCTTGATCCCCCCATCCGCCCGGTCACCCCCCCCTCCACTCATCCAGATACACTCATCCCCCCTTCCCTTGCTGTGTGTGCATCTGATACTCGATGTGTCTGTGCCTGTGCGTGGGTGTGTCGGCGCTCGTTCACGTTTTACTCGCACATTGATGTCGAGGTCTCCCTCCCCCTCCCTCCTGCCTGTTCGCCTTTCCATTGTAGCTGTTCCCCTCTCCCCACACACACACACACTCGTTGCCCCTTGTGTTTGGCAGCGCTGTTCGCTGGCACGGAGGAGCCGGTGTGTCGTTCTCTGCCATGAAGGGTGGTCACCTCCCTCCCTCTGCGTCACATCATATGCCCCCCTCTCTTCCTCCTATTTTGCTTCGCAGCTTTCGTTTTCCTCTCTCTCGTTGTAGGTGCCTGGGGGGTGGGAGGTGCAGCCTAGTAGCCGAGTAGTATGGAAGGGGCGCCCCCCCTTCTCCACACACCCACACCGACGCCCACACAGAGAGAGAGACACACGGGTGCATACACCCCATCATCCTGGTGTGGAGAGCGCAGAGGAGAGGTGAGACGATTCCAAAGCAGAAAAAAACAAAGGAGTAACGCCGAAGCAGCCGACAAGGAGAAGCAAGTCCCCCCCCCCCCAAGTGGAGGAACATGTAATGCCGGTGGGCGCCCTTCTCCTCTAGCCCGCCCCCTCCTTTTTCTCCGCCATGTCGTATGCACAGGCCCAAGCGCGCGAGCACACGCGCCTGTTGCGGTGCTCGGCGGTGCCCTTGGGTGTGTGTGCGTGTGTGTGCTGACTCCACTTACTCCGATGGAAGCGTGGAAAGGAAAGGAGAAAACGCCCTAGAGCGGGAGAGTGACCGGCCCATGTCTCCTGCTGCGCTCTTACTCGTTTCTCTTGCCTTCCGCTCTCCTCTCTCTCTCTCTTTAGTTGTTTGCTCAACACGTCTGGTACCCATACCCCCACCCATTCCTTCGCCATCACTACCCCGAAGGCATTGTGGTGAGTCGCCGCTCCCATTCCTCACCCTCACCTCTCTCCGCTCCTTAACACCACGCAGTATCACCTCGTTCGCAACGCGCACGCTCTCCTACCGCTGCTGTTGCAACTGCCTGTTTGTTGCTCGAGTGACGCGGACGGCTCCCTTGAGATCACCTTCTGACTGCGCGCATACGTCTATGTGTGTGTGTGTGTGGCTCTCACAGTCCCTCTCTCCCCAGCCTTGAGCGGCTGCTGCTGCTTTGTGCCGCACTGATACACATACTGCCTGCCCATCAGCTACGTGTATTTCTTCTTACTCTTTTCCTTCTTGTATCGGTGCAGCCGCTACTTCCCCCCCCCCTCCCCTTCCCCTTAAGCAAACCGATACCGGGCGCGGTGTTTTCCCCTCTCTTTACTTTCCTGTACTGTATTACTCACCTCCTCCCTCTCTTGCCATTTTATGTTGTCTCTCTCTCTCTCTGCGCTGCTGCTGATATCTCACTGATTTTGGCCCCGTTTGCGTGGTTGAGTTGGACAGGGTGAGACACGCACACGTTCTTGTAAGGCCCTCTGAGTGCGTGTGTGCGTGTGTGTGTGTGTGTGTGTGTGTGCATGTGGCTTCGCTGTGGGTCAGCCACCTCCTCGCTGCTTGAACCGCCAGTCTCTTCGAGTAACACATATATGTCTGTGGTGGCTGGGGAGTGGGGGCGGGTGGCTTGAAGGCTTTGCAGTCGCGCAGTGAATTTGAACATCATCGCTAACACGCATCACTGCCAGCACACACACACTCTCTCCCCCTCCCCCATTTCAGCCCGTTCAGTCAAGGGACGGTGTCCGGCAACAAAATCGCTTTCTCGGTGGAAGACACGTAGCCGCTGAAGGGGGGGAGGGTCACACACAGGTGTGGCAGGGGTGTCATGGCAGTGCACATTAGTGTAGCAACCATGCTCCCGACAACCAGAGAAAATGGACGACATCGGCATCACCCTCATCCCCAACGATGTCAGCAGCGGCCGACGACGACGTCGTCGTCTATTGCAGGCTGCGAGCCCCCCGCCTTCGCAGTGACAACGACGGTGAGCGGCGAAGGCAGTTGTGTCCATAGCGGCAGCAGTGCGCAACCGCGCCCACGCCATCGGCGATCGCGCTCGATCCACATCACGCTTCGCAAGACGCGCTCCGGCAGCCGCCCTGTGAGCGCGCAGCGCGGCAGCTTGACAAGCATGAGCCGCGACCTCGGTGCTGCCTCGTCTGCCACAGGTGGTGCCAGAGGGCGGACCCCCAATACGCACCAGTACCACGGCAGCATCGAAAGTCCCTCGGGTGCGTCTGGCGACGCAGCTTCACCCGCCTCAGCTGCGACAGCGGCCGGCACACCACCAGGCTCAGCGTGCGGAGCAGCGTTGGTGCCCTTCACGTCCCCTGCCGGTGGTGGCTTTGTCTCACCTAAGCTCACCCCACGCCACCATGGCGCAGCGTCCACCTCACCCAGAGTCCCGGCCGGTGGCGCACACCAAGCACCGCTGTTCGACGGCGTGGCCAACAGTAACAACAACATCAATAGCTGTGGCTCCTCCCGGATGATGAACTCACTGAGCTACACCCCGTACATCCTTCATACGCACGGGCGCAGCGGGGACGGCACAGTGTCGGATGGCACAACAGCCGCGGCGGCAGGGGCCACAAATGTGGGGTCCTCGTCGTCATCCATGGTGGGTGGCGCCGGCGGCAGCAGCAGCAGTGTCGGCCCATCCTCAGGCAGCTGTGTGCCGACGGTCCACGGCTTTGGCTACTTTAATACCTTTATGAACGCGAATCATCCATACGACATGAAACAAGCACTATTGCCACCGAACATGCGTGACCGCGCTCTGGGCCTCGACGCGGCACACAGTGACCAGGCAGCGGCGGCTACGGCAGCGCACCGCCGGCCCTTCTCGTCGGGTGCGATGTCACGTCGGAAAGGCATGTCCTCCGGCAACCACGGGCGAGTTTACTGTCACCCCTCGGTGTTCAGCCCGCAGGCCGTCTCGCAGGTGAGTCACGCTAACGGCTACAGAGGTCGCCTGCGCAGCAACAGCATGAGCAGCTACAACACTCCTGTCGACGTCTATAACGGCAGCAGCCACTGCCGCAGCCCGACAGCGATGCAGCGTCTGAATGACTTTGTGTTTCCCTATCCAGAAAGCGCCTCGGGGGCGCCGCAGCAACAACCTCATCAACCACAGCCAGGCCATCCACCGTCGTCTGCATGGTGTGGTCACCTGTCCAACATGCCAACTGTGAACCTGGAGACCTCGCCTCGCCTTTGGCTATCTGCAGCCCACACCGCCGTGCAGGGCCAGCAGGAGCAACGCTGCCGTCACCATCGCGCGCGCAGCTACACAGTGGGAGGTCATGTTCGCAGCAACAGCGGCTGTGGCAGAGGTGATATCGTGGCTGCTCACATCACGGCAGAAGCCACAACGAACGGTACTAGCGTCAGTGTCGGCTACGCGGGCAACACTGCCCCCTGCACCCCGGACCGCCCAATCTCCCTCGCCTCCTCGATCCCCGCTGCAGCAGTGCCGGTAGCCGGCGCCATGGCGACGACGGCAGGGGGTCTGTGTTCCCGCACTTCCACCCTGATTCATCACTCCAGCGTGAGCACGGCGGCATCCTCCGTGGCGACAACGATACCGACTGTCATGACCACGTTGCCGGCAGCGCCGTCCCTTCCGGCACACACAACGAACAGAATCTCCTCTGCCGTTACACATGCGATGACGCCACAGGCGCGGCAGCCAGTCAAAGCAGCAGTGGAAGCTGCTGCAGCGGAGGGTACCAGCGCGCCGCGGAGCACCCGCGTCATCGCAGGCTTAAACCCCAGCGCCTTCTTCGGAAGCCAGCGTAGCGTATCTTCAGACATAGTGAACGGTCTCGACGACTCTGTCGACAGCGTGCGATGCGGCAGTTTGCCGAGCCCGAACACATCAGCGACCAACGTGGTGGGCAGCGCGAGCGGCACGCCGGACCGCTGCAACCACGGGACTTCCACAGCGCCTGGCCGCTACGGTGGCACGGCTGCCTTTGCCTCCTCGCACCGCTACGCCAGAGACAGCATGGCAAGTGAGAATAAGGCAGACGACGAAGACCGCCGCCATAGCGCTCTCCTCTGTCGCTGCAGCACAACACTCACGAACACGACGACGGACGAGAACGAGCAGCAGCACGCGACTCAACTGTTGGTCATTGAAATGCTTCGCAGAAATGGCATGAGAAGGAAGAGCAGCACGGGCGGTGGCGTCGGTAACGTCAATGTTGCTGCGGTGCTGAGTCGTGCGCGCTCCGCCCGCACGAATGCGACGTCAGCAGCGGCCGCCGCTGCAACCGATATCGGCGGCTCGCCGACGACCGCCATCGAGCGCTGGCGTGCTCAGGAACAGCAAAAGAAAAGGGAAGGAGTGCAGCAACACCGGCTAAGTGCACAGCAGTGGCGTGAGGCTTTTCGCAGGCTCCAGGAGAAGCGTGTGCGGTGGCATATGCGCGGCTACATTGGGCGTGGCACATCTGGTGTGGTGTACGAGGGTATCCTGGAAGACTGCGAACGCACCCCAGTAGCGGTGAAGGTGCTGGAGGTCGGCGTTCCCATGCCGGTGGACCTTGACACCTCCAGCAATGGCGACGACAGCAAGAGCAGCAGGCAGACTTCGTACACTGCAATCCGCGGCACCGCCAAAAGCACGAGCGCTGCCGCTTCCGAAGATGAAACGTACATGTCGCCCTCCCAGCAGGAGGCGCTCCTCGTGCTTCTACGCGAGGTAGAGATGATGGAGAAGCTGCATCACGAGAACATCGTCACGTGCCTGCGCTGCCAAGTCACGCCAGTGCAGAACCGATATCTTGAATTACGCCAGCAGCAGCAGCAGCAGCGGCGCGGCGGCAGCAGCAGCGATGACAATTGGCTCTCCGCCGTAGCAGTAGCTGGGAGAGGCGGAGAACGGGTCGGTGAGCCGCGGCACGACAGCGGCGGCACTTCCTCCGGCGAAAACCAGTCGCCGCTGCTCAACGCCGCCGCCCGCATCCCCGTCCAGGTGGAGATCGTGATGGAGCTGTGCAACCGCGGGACCCTCTCCAGCGTAGTTCGCCAGACGCCTGGCGGCCAGCTCCCGGTGCAAGTCGCTCGACGCTACCTGCGGCATGTCCTCAAAGGCCTCGCCTATCTCCATCACAGTAACTTCATTCACCGGGACGTGAAGGGTGACAACGTTCTCATCAGCGCCGCCGATGTAGCGAAGTTGGCGGACTTTGGGTGCTCACGGCGCATCATGTTGACGAACAACGTCTATGGCGCCGCTGACAGCGAGGGGGTCACTAGCAGCATCGCCACCACACGCACGGTCGCTACAGACTCGCGTTTCACGACCATAGCGGAGTACCAGTGGTTCGATACCACCGGTGTGGCAAAGACGATGGTCGGTACGCCCATGTTCATGGCACCGGAGATCATTCTGGCCTCGGGGACGCCATCCATGAAGATGTCAACCGCGAGCTCTCCAACGTCGTCGGTCAGCGGAGGCAACAATGGCGGGCCCGGGAGCGACAACAAGGCCACGTCACCGCCAGCCCCGGTCGGCTACACGGCCTCGGCAGACATCTGGTCCTTTGGGTGCCTCGTCCTGGAAGTCTTTGGCCGCACACCGTGGCCGACGTCGGGGAGCAACGCCTACCACCTCATGAAGCAGATCGAGCAGTCGGTTGCCGACCTCCCGCCTGGAGTGCCACATGATACACCGGCGGAGCTTCTGAGTCTGCTACGCTGCTGCTTCCACCGCGACCCGCACCGTCGCAGCACGGCGCGCGCACTGCTGCGTGCGCCGTGGATGATGTGCAAGGACAAGGAGCTGGAGGAAATGCCACCGCGCAGACGCTGTTAGTGGTGCGGTTAGTTGTCCCTGCTGCAGCTCGGCGACACGCATCAGCCTGCACAACACAGCCTGGGTCTTGGTGAGCTTAGCGCGTTCGTACTGAGAAGTCAGCGGAGGGGGGAGGAAGGAGGGGGGGCTCTTTTCACTCTTGCGCTCCCTCCCTCCTCTCTCGCGATATGTGCCCATTCCTGATGCGTGTGTGTGTGTGTGTGTCTCCCCATCATTTCTGTCGACGACTCCCCTCGCTCTCTCACGTGGGCCTCCGTTCATCCTGTACGGCCTTCCTTCTATTCTCACCCGCCTCTTCCCCTCCTTTCCCAGGGAGAGAGAGAGAGAGGGAGGGGGAGGGGTGGCGCTCACATACACCCGTACATCGGAGGCACATTCTTCGCTGTAAGCCTGTGCGTCCCCCTCACTCGGCTGGCTGTCGTGTCGAAAATGGGTTGTGTGGAATGCAGCCCTTGAAGAATAAAACATTAAAAATTGGAAATGTGGACCGTGGCGCCGCCGTCGTTGCAGAGATGCACATCTGCGTGTGTCGCCGCCAGCCTCTCTCTCTCTCTCGCGGCTGTTTACCCTCTTGGGTCCCGAGCCATCTCTCCCGACTTTTCGCTCGTTTTATTTTCGTGTTTTGGGGTTGCCATCTGTACCCGGGGTTAGTGCGTCAATGCCCAGGGTCCCTCTCCTCGCGTAGCTGTGGTCGCTCTTGTCTGCTTGCCAAAGCGTAGCAATGAGGCGATTTGTGCGATTGACGGTGCTGCTGAGCATCATTGTTCGATCCCTCCGCCCTCGCCCTACAACCCAACCTCGCCTCTCTACCCACTCTTTTCTTCTTCGCTACTCTCATGTGATTAAATCGTCTGCTCTGAGGGGGATGAGGGTGTGTCCTGTTTGGTGGTGATTGCAGCGTGGACTCTTGACTCTGTTCCCTCACCCTTTCTCCTCCTCTCTCCCACGACTATGTCTCGCTTTTTCGCGGCCACTGCTACGTCTGTGTGTACATGTCTGTACATGTGTGGCTGTCCGTCTAGGTGAGGCTTATGGCCGCCACCGCCTCCTCCCTCTCTGTTTCGTTTGCCTCCCCCCCCCCCTTTAGTCCACCGCCACTTGCCAGCTCGTCTCCCATCCTCTCTTCCGTGCACACACACACACACACACACATACATACATTCTGTCATTCAGCGTTCTTGTGGTTTTCTCACTTACAGCGCCTGCTGCTGCTGCTGTTGTGTGTGTGTGTGTGCACTTCTCTCTCGTTACTCCACATTCATCCATCTCCCTCCCTCGCTCTCTCCCCCTTTTCTTCAGCTTCTCTGCTGTTGTTCTGAGTTTCACTCGCTCTCGTTTTGCATGCACGAGACACCACAGAGGTCGATTGCCCCTCCTCCCTCACACATACGCGCCCTCCTCCTTTCTGTTGTGTGTGTATGTGTGTGTGTGTGTGTGTGTGTGCGTGTGTAGACCATCGTCGTCTCTCCCTTCTTTGACATCATCGTGATCTCCTCGAAGTCTCATCTTGCTGGCTTTCTGACCAGCCCCCACCCTGTCTGTCTGTCTGTGTGCGTCTGTGTGCGTCTGTGTGCGTCTCTGACGGTTACTCTTCATTTCTTCTTTTAACTCCTGACGTTGTTATAAATATTGCGTAGCTCGCTGTCACAAGTTTACCGCTTCTTCGAGCGGCGTGTATGCCGATGTGAACTAAATTGAGCGATTGCGCTTGGCGTCCCTCGCACAGTCACGCACTCCCTCTCTCTTTCGCGATCGCCTTCTCGCTCCCTGAGGCACCAAAGCGTTTTCCCCCTCCCTACCCGCGTTGGTCTGCTTGTGCTCTTCGTTCGCGGTTTCCTCGTCCTCTTTACTGCTCTCTCCCCCCCCTCTCGTACTCCCGCTACTAAACCACTGCGCCCCCGCTTCCCTCTCCTCTCCTTCCCTCTTGGTGGGCGCCTGCCCACTTTGGAGTGGATGGTGGCTGCACTGCTAACTCAGCACGGGCGTCACAGCAACGAAACCCGCAGCAGCGCATACATGGAGAGAGAGAGAGGTTGAGAGTGGGCGCACGCGTACATACATGGGATACCCTCGAGCCACTTCCTCTCCTCTGCTCTTCTTGTGGGAGAGCGGGGGGGTCTTACGGGCACGTCTGTCGTGCGCTGTGCTGAGAACTGTGCGGCGGGCACTCAAGGCAGCGATGGTGTTGACCGGCTGGTGGCGCCGCGGAGGCTGCGGACAAACAAGCGGCTTTGAGCAGAAAGGGGGAGAAGACACCCACACGGCCAACATGACGTGACGGTGTCTGAAGGGGAAGGGGGGAGGGAAGGGCACAGCCACTGAGTACACCGCCCTGTGTGTGGGCATAGACGTAAGGCCTTCCTCGCACTTCGGCTTGCGGGGGAAACGGTGCTGCTCATCCCCTCCCCCTCTCTTCGCCTCCATGCACGAAACGACCCGCTAACTTTTCCGAGAACTTCGGGGGAGTACATGTGCGCGCAAGTGAAGTGGTAGGAAGGGGTGTGCCGGGGGAGGGAAGGAAGAGTAAGTGAAAGGTGGGCCTGAGAGAGCCACCTCGCATCGTCCTCCGCGACCTCTCACCACACTTGCAGCATCAAACTTCCCCACCATGACTGTTCCTTTGGTCCTCTGTTGTGCTTGAAGCCGCTCCGTCTCTCCCCCTCCGCCACGCCTAATCTCTCTTCTCTCCTTCGCAGCCACTGGTTGTCTGTCGGTCTGAGTGCCTCTTGCGTACCAACGTCCCTGGCGGGGCGGGGCGGGGCGGGGGGGGGAGACAGTGCGGAGGACATGACTCTCACTCACCTCAGTTTGTGCCATTTCATCGTCAACACTCGAGACAAGGCCTAAACAAGTTCGTTTTGTTTTCCCAGCGGTTGCCCTGAAGCCCCCGCATTGAAACTTCGCCATCCACCGCTGCAACGAGCACCTACACCACACAGCGAATGGTAGCAATTGCCACAGCCTCAGTAGCGGAAGGCCCTCAGTTTTGTTTCGCCGCCGCCGCCGCCGCCACACACACCCCTCCTCCTCCTCCTCCTCCTTCTCTCCAACTTGTGCATTTTTCTTCAGTCTAGCGTCGGTGGGCGTATGGGCGCACGGCCGCAGCCTTGCGGATGTGTGTTTGTTTTGCTCGTCTGCTTCGCTCCTCAGTCTTTCGCTTCTCACTTTTAAACACGTCCCTCTCTGCCTCTGCCTCTCTACGGCTCTCCGTCATCGTCGCTAGTGTCCTACTCAGCCACCATCCTACCTCCACCCTCTCGCGCACACGCGGGCCCATAAGTCTACACCTCCGAGAAGCTACAGTGTAAAGAGAGAGAGAGAGAGAGCTCGCGACATCGTCAACGCTCATCAGCGAAACGCACGAGAAGAGAAGCACCAGTTTTAGAGGGAATGAGAGATGCGCGCAACACGACGTCCAGGCGCCGCGCAGCGGCGGCCACCGTCGTGTCATGCCCTCACGGCTGAACCCTTTATTCTCCGTCGACGACCATCACCACCAACGGCAGCGGTGCTGCAGCGCATATATGCGCTCGTGTGTTTACCATGACATCCGTACCTGCCTCAGCCGCCATGGCCGTACACCCGCTATGCCTCGCCATACGGGGCCGCCGTGTACTCCGCAGAGGAAAATGTGTTTCTTAGGCGCTTGTTTACGCTGACAACGCCAGCGCGGGAGCCGATGACGTCGTCGTGCTCGGTGGCGCAGCCAGGTATGGCGTGGTGCACTGGTACGCCGACACAGGCAGCACCCACAGCAGCGGTGGGAACACGCTACTCCAGCGGCAGGAAGTACGAGTCGGAGCTGTGGTGCTGGAGATGCAGAGCCCCAGCAGGTTGAACAGCTCGGGCACGCCGCACACACAAGAAAGCCTTCCGCAACGGCTCGTGCAGACAACAGCGGCTGGGATATCATCCACAGCAGAGGCCTCCGCAGTCAGGGCCGTGTACACGAACTTCGCCGCTGAGGCAGACTGGAAAACGCACCCTGGCCTGATTGCGACGCGCGCCAGTGGAGAGTGGGCCCTGCTGGCGTCTGCAGCGACGAAGAGCATTCGCGGTGCGGAGCTGCCTGATATTCGAATGCAGGACGGCCTCACGGGGATTTCTCTCTTCGACGACAGCGAGGACGTCTCCATCACCGATGCGCACTACATTGTCCTCTCCCAGGGTCTCATCCGCTCCGTGGCGGCTCCGGCGACGTACGTGCTGTGCTTCCAGCCACAGAACCACCTCGACTGGCGCGTCCCACCAGGTATCTCGCTCGTCGTGAAGACGCACGTGCGCCGCCCGACGGTGTATGGCTACTTCCCTTCGGACGGCAGCGAGGATATGGCGCTTCTGACGGCGCTGGCGCCTAGCAAGGTGGCGCTGGAGTGGAGCACAGGCGAGGAGAACATGGTGAACGTTGTCGGCACAGCTGGCCGGCAGGTGTCGTTGGCGCTGTGGTGTCTTCCAGCGCCAAGGAACAGCAACAGCAGGAATAGCGTAGGGGTGGAAGGAGAGTTGGTGCCTTGCGGAGATCGCTGGCGAGTCATGTTCGTGAAGCCGATGGACGACGACGAGGACCCGTGCTTTGTTGGCGCAGAGGCCGTGTCAGACGACGCTGTGTGCGGGCCCTACGTGCTAGATTTCGGTGCTCTAACGCTGCCGTATACGCTGAGCACGCCCGTGGGCGGCAATGGCGGTGATTCGGTGCCGCTGATCATCCCAAGCATGACGCAGCCATGGATCATGTGCCTCGAAACGGGGCTGGAGGGGTGGCGCGGAGCGGTGCACCCGATGTTTCAGCTTCGGTACACGCACGCGATGCCGACCGGCTTCCGCGTGAAGCTTGACGACGCTTAGGAACACGACGGCGCCGGGGCAGACAGTGTGACAGGCATGCCCATCGGCGGAAATACCACGCTCATTCTCTATGCACCGGACAGCAGTCAGTTGGTTTACCTGAGCGGCTACGGTATCGAGCATGATGGCCGGCTGCGGTTTGGCGCACACTGCGCGGAGACGATGCCACCACCAGCACCCTTCAGCTCCCAAGCTGGAGTCAACAGAGGCGGCGGAGTGGACCTGGTGAATTTCACCTCGAGCGGTATGGCCGACTACCTCCAGCACGTTGTTGCCCGCCAAATGCTGGCAAACACGCGCCTCTACACCAATCCGCTCCCGATCGATGACGACAACGTGTATCGTTCATCTGACATGCAGGTGCTTCTCTCCACCACCTGCAGCTACAACTCGCACGGTATTCCGCTGTTGACCGCCTCTGTTTCGAACATGCTGACCTTGACGAAGCGCCATACGGGCATGGCAACACCGCAGCGCCTGCACATGTGCATCCGCGACCCGGAAGCGGCTGTCGTGGTGGCAGCGGTGTGTCGGAGAATGATGTCGGCGCGGCTACAGGATTCTTCGTGGATTCTGGGGTATACTACCGCGTGATGCCTTTGCAAGTGGCTCGAGTATCGCTGCACGCGTGGACGCCTACGAATGCAATGCGGGCGAACTTGATCGAGCACGTGGTGTTGCGCCGTGGTACCATGGAAGATTTGCTGCTGTCGCTGCTGCTCAAGTCGACGGCAAGCACCTGGACGGCTGTGACCATTGCGGACAAGCTCCGAGGACGAACTCCTCCAGCGTCTCGAGCTGAACCCGTCTGCACTCTCGCTGCTTTCCCTGACTCGCTTCTACGTGGGCCAGCAGTGCTACCGGCCTGCGGAGTCACCGGATCCAGCCAGCGCTGTCTCACCCTACGTTTCCCTCCTACGCGGGTATGCAGCTCATCTTTGACGCCGACAGAATCACCGGGTCGCCGCTGCCCTTGTGCGGGATACAGCAGCAGCCGTCGTCGCCATCGCCGACATACAGCCTTAGCAAGACCCTCGTCGCGGCGCTGCCGAGCGGCAACGCCTATGACGTCCTGCAGCACTGTCTGCTTCTCTGCTGATGGTGGGCTGCACTACCTCTCCGTTGGCATCGCGCACTTCACGGAAGACTGGGCCCCCACCCTGCGCGTCACGCTCGACACCCAAGACGACGAGGAGACAGGCGAGGATACTCGTGAAGGGGTGGACGCCTCCATGGCGGCGACTCCGACGGCGAACGCGATCCGCGTCTACACACAAATCAGCACGATGCGCGGACTTCTCGACACGCGCTTTGTCAACCCCAACACCCTGCCGCCATGGACTGCGATGGGCAATCATACAGATGCATGCGTGCTGGCCGATCTTGGTCAGCTGACGACAGTGATGCTGTGGACTGGCTTCGTTGGGCGACAATGACTTCACCATGGACGGGCTGCTCTACCTGCCCGCCGCATCGTCTGCAGGGGCCAGTCCCTCGGGTCGTATTCCCGACGACGAGTCGCAGCCACACCTGCTCCGCTTCTCCCTGGACAACCGTCTGCAGAATGTTTCGACCAATATGACCGTGACACTGTGGTGCCCTGCTCCCTCACGTGCTACGGCGACGCCACTTGGGCTGCTTCAGGCTCGCTCTACCTTGGCTACACCTCCACCTCCCTAGCGCTCTTCCAGGAGGCGATGGCGGCCGCACTTGGCGTCGACCCGTCAGTGGCTGTCGTTCAGTTGTACATGTCCAGCTTTGTGGCCCTGCCCAAGGCAGCCGCATCGCTCCACGCTGTCGAGTCCGCAGCCGTGGCCGCCGTGCAGGCGCGTCACCGCGCCGCAGGAGCTATTTTTGCGGTCTAGAGGCTGCTGCTATCCCCATGGAGAACGCAACGGGAGACACGCAGCCGCTGCTGTTGCCGACCTACACACCGGTGCCCAGCATTAGCGCGGATGCGGTTGCCCATAACGCCAAAGTGAACACGTCGACTCTGTCCACCTCGTCTGACCTGCTCTACCGTAGTGTGCAGCTTCTCCGAGGTAATCGGAGGGGTCCGATCCTTTTCTCCACCTTGGCACGCGGCCGTGACGCCGCTGCCGCCGCCGCCGTATCGCTGATCTCGCTGATCGTGAACTTTACGCTGCGCAACGGAGTCGACTTGCATGCCGCGAATGCGACCATGTCGGATACGCTTCCTTTGACCTCGCCCCAAGAAGTGGCGTGGCGAAGCCTGTTCCTGAGCATTCCGCACACCACGCTGAGCCCGGGCCCGGCGCTGGCTAACAAGAATATAACAGCACTACGTCGAAGGTCCAGTGGTGGGTTATTCTGTTGCTAGTCGTCGCCTCAGGGATCTCAGCATGCGGCGCGTACTTCGTCTACAAGAAGACACTGGAAGTCTGCCAATGCGCTGAACGAAGCGCCGGGGGGTGAAGAGCATCCAATAGGCCCCCCACTTATCCATCTTTCTCCTTCCCTCTCCTCTTCGCCTCTCTCCCTTCCCTCCCTGGAGAGTCTACGACTCATCTTTGATTGCTGCTGCTGAGCGTCTACGAATAGCAAGCAGGAGAGATGGGGGGAAGATCCTCAATGACGATCACCACGCTAATGATTCTTTGTCTCTTGTGTTGCTTCCCCTCAATTTATGTGGGTGCGTGTGTTCGGCCTCGCTCAAACACGCGGGCACTACTGACATTGTTGTCTCGTCTTTGCGCAGCTTCCTCTGTTCCTCATCTTCAACTCGTCGATCTCACTGTCTCGTGTGTAATGCCATCATGTGGGCCTGTCTACTGGGTTGCTCTTGTCCATTGTACGCGCCAGCGGCTGCGGCTGTTGTTGCTGTGCTGACGTAACTCGCGCTCACTCCCTCTCTCGCTCTCTCTCTCTCTCCTGCGGCCTCCCTCCGCTCCCCCCCCCCTCTCTTACTCCCCCACCGCCGGCGCTCTTTTCGACTCCTTACAGCTCTCTCTGTTGTGGTTGGGCTGCTGAATACCCCCGTTCACATCTGCCTCTTCCACCCTGAATATATAATGAGGCTTGAGCTTTCTGTAACAGCGTATCATATCTGCGGTTCTTCTTCATTGCACCCCTCTTACCCCTCCTCCTCCTCCTCCTCCTCCTCCCGTCCCCCCTGATGACGGGTGGAAACCTCAGCGCGTGGTCTCCCAGAGCCCGGCACCCCCCACTCTCTGTGGGGAAGCCAAGCAGCCCCCCTGCCTCCACCAATGCTAAGCCTTTTCCGTTGGTGGCTCAGCCCCCCACCCCCACCCCTGTCATGTGAGCCACCAGATGTGGACATGATGGGTAACAGAAGGGATGAGCCCTGCATCTTCGTGGAAGTTGTGGAAACGACAAACAGCGACTCCGTAAGAGCGGAACTGCACAGGTCCGCTTCCCTCAGTGGACGACATCCAACAGGTGTTGGGGACATCGCCCCAGCACAGCCTCGAAAATGGGATGGGGCCCCTCAGCTCACTAACTGACATCGCCTCCTGTTTCCCCCCCCCCACGTCCCTTTCCGCCTCCCTTCCGCTCTCTGACATTACCCTAGCAGTGGCGGGAAGAACACTTCACGTGCAAATCTTTGGGCTTTCATTCCTGAACATATACGCGTACACCATCAAGCTCGGCAGCGGTGTCACTCGAAGCGGCGCAGTCCCTTCCTCCTTCCCCTGGCTTTTTGGTTCTCGCTGGCACCAACTCTCCACACCACTATCCCCCCCCGGCTCCCTCACTTCCTGCGCACCTCCGCTTTCCTTTTCGGTCCTACACGAGCCCACACTTGGATTTACCACTCGAACGGAACGCAAGGCCTTCCACCCTCCCGACCCAACACCACCATCCGCTTCGCCATCGGACACTCTCGCTGCCTTCCCCCTCCTCCACTCCCTCGCCTTCTACCATTCCCCCTCCTCTCAAGCGCGACTTGCACCAGCACGATGGCGGAGCCGCTGACACGGAAGCGAACCGAATCGCTGTCTAAAATTTACTCCAAGAAGCCCATCAGCGAAGGCTACGCCCTGTGGGACCGCGACTACCTCCTCGCCGCCATGCGTGTCTTCACGTTTAAGGCGGAGGGAGCGCCGCCGTTTGTGCTCGCCCCCTATCTCGACTCCGTGGCCGAGATTACGCTGCAGATGCATGACCTCGAAGACGCCGCGGAGCAGTTCGCGATTGCCGCCGGCAAGTACCAGCTGATTGACCAGAAAGTGCTGGCAGATCTCATGCGCTTCAAGGTGACGGAGGTGTCGAGCAGCGCCGAGATCGCGCTCGAGCAGGTGCAGGCATACCTCGCAGCGCAGGATCCGCAGGCCAACGGTGGCGGCGAAACTTCGACGGCGCAGACCAAGTCCGCCTTAGCGCGTGTCTACGCGTACCTGGCGGACCTCCTGCTGGGGTCTCTGGATGAGGAGAAGCCCGACGAGGCGGTGCTAGCGCAGGCACTCACGGCGGCGGAGCTCGCCGTTCGGCTCGGCTGGGACCGAGATCACTGTGGTTGGCTAATCGTCGGCGACGTACACGCCGCCAGTGGCAACTACAAGAAGGCAAAAGAGGCGTACGGCAAGGCGCTCCAGAGGTGCCCGCACTACGCAAAGGCGCTGGAGCGGCAGACCGGCGTGTTGCAGCAGCTTGTCCGTGCCGCTGAGGAGTGTGGTGACGACGCCAGCAAGGCCGCCCTCAATAAGGAACTCTTATCGCTGTTGGACCGCAGTATCGAGGTACACCCACTGGCGAACACGTTCCGCGAGAAAGCGTTCTTACTGAGTGAGATGGAAGGGGATGATGCAGCGCTGGCCTTTGTCGCCGAGACCCTCGAGCACCCGCCACAGGAAGAGATTGAGGTGATTGGTAGCTCGGCGAAGGAGACGACGTCGACGCTGCTGAAGGCGAAGGCAGCAATTCTAGCAGATGGCAACCAGCTGGACGCGGCGCTCGAGGCGGCGACCAAGGCTCTAGAGGTCAACCCGAACGACGACGAGGCCAGGTCGATTATTTGCGACCTACACGAGTCGATGGCATAGACGCAGTGGATGGCGCTGCTTGTCCCTCCACAACGTTGCCCCCTCAACTGCCCATCTTCTTTATGAAGGCCTTCTTCATACGTCCGAAGCAGGCGCGGCCGCTTGGGGGAGTTCTGCCGATCACCCCGGGCTTTGGGGAGAGACGTACACAGCCACAGCCACGTAGATGCCCTCCCTCTCTCCCCCCTTTTCGCTCTTCTTGTGGATATGTTTCTCGTGTGTGTGTGTGTGTATTGTTGTAGTAGTAGTGATGGCGCTGGTTGTTCTTTCGATGTGCTTGGGCTCAAGTCTGTGTGTTTCCCCCGTCCCCCGCCATATTTCTCCTTTTCCTGTTGCTTTCTCTCTCTCTCCTTGTGACCATGCGTCATTGTCGCTCTCTCCCCCACCCCCCTCTTTCTGTCTGTGTCTCAGTTCTTATGACATTGTGCATAGGTGTGGGTGCGCGTTCGTTAGCTACTGTCCCATGTCAACGTCCTGGCGAGCTCGTACTGTGAAGAGGAGGAAGGGAGCGGAGGCTTTCGTGTTCTCTCCCTCTCACGAGCGCTGCCAGTCATCCCCAACAAACCCAACATCCTTCGTGCAGATCTGTACACCCATACACACACACGCGCGAGAAAGAAAGCCTCACGCGCTTGAGCCACACTGCTGTCGCCATCGCTCAGGCGCGCTGCGCACCACTCGTGCACAGCCGCACAAACGCGGGGCGCGTACGTGCGTTGGTTAAGCCGCTCCCCCTTCTCCCCTCCTCCTCTTCCTCCCTTCTCCTCTTCTCCACTGTTACACGAGGAACGAGGAAGCAAGACAGGGGAAATGAAGTGAAAGGATGAACGATTAGGGTTATGCACCACCTTCCTAAGCGAGCAGTCGCGTGCTTGCGTCTCTGCTCGTACCCCTCTTGTTGCCCGTGCGCTCGTTTGGTTGGTCCAGTCATGCTTGTGTGTTAACTTACCCGTTCTTTTTTGGTGTTTCCTTCTTTTCACAGGTTGTTTCCTCCTCCTTTTTTTTTGTGGCCTATTGTTGATTGATTTCGCGTTTCAGCTGGTTAACTCTCCCTTACACACACACACACACACACACACACACACACGCACACGCACATTCACTCACACTCCCTCGCACTCACTCCCTCAGTGCGGCCCTTGTTTTCCCCGTGCGTGTCTGTCGGCGCCTCCTCTCCGTGTGTTTCCTCCCTCCTTCCCTCTTTCCCCTTCTCTCGTCAACGTAAAGAGCGAAATAAGCGCGACAGAACAGAAGAAAAGCCCCCCACCCCCCTCAACGAGGCCCCACCAACGGAATGAGCAAACGGGAAAGAGCAGGTGAATGCTCTCGCCTCTTCAAACCAGAAGACCCCCCGCGTAAGGTGATCGGAGCTGGTGGTAGGACTTTACCTAGCCACCTAGCCCTTCCTCCCCTCTCGCTGTCTACCTTCACTACCACAACCGCCCCTTCCTTCTCGCGTGCGCGGCGGCGATGGCATCTTGTATAGGGTCACCAGAGAGGGAATATAGCGGGTGGGGTGAAGAGGGGCGGAAGGGGGAAGCGGGAAGCGGGGTCGCGTGTTTTTGCATCAGCAGGGGAGGGAGAGGGTGGTGCCGGTGGGATTACGACCACGTCGGAACGGCCCTCGACAGCCTCGAGTATTGTCTCCGAGTATTTTTCAGTATCCTCATGAACGCTCAGACGCACACTGGGTGTGTATGTGTATACACGCGTGCTTTTACTTGGCTGCCTGTGACGTACTTCATCCACGACAACGAGCCATACAAACATGTAAGCGGATGCACACGCCCCTCCTCCAACAAGCTGCATCCCTCAACTCATAACCTCCACCCATTCCCTCTCCTCCCCCCCCCTCCCCTCCGCATTACTGTGGTGATACCCCGCTGTAATGTCGCTCAACCTCTCCCCTCCCCTCCCCTCCTCTCCTCCCAGCTGTAACTTCACTAACGCCCCTCTACACACGCCGCGCGCATGTGCAGGTGCACTCACACCAACCAACACTCTCTCCTTGTGTACGCACTCCACACGCGGGCCCACACCGGCACGTCTGCGCATCGTACCTTTTCTCTATCCTCTTTCCTTCTCTCTCTCTCTCCCACCTCTGCTCAATCCAGAGCGAAGCATTTCTTCTTCTCCAGCAGGAACACACACACACGCACACACACACACACACACACATACCCGCACAGAATCAGTGCTTGTAGGGTGTTGACCTTTGAAAACGAAGAAATAGGGGGAAGAGAGAAAGAGCGTGAGAGAGAGAGAGAGGGAAGCAACCTGTGTGACCCTGGTCTGGCGGAAGTCTTCTGTGTAACTCTCTCTCTCTCTCTCAATATAACATCCGCACCCTGACACACAGGATTACACACATTCACACACGCGCTGCCCCCTCCTCTCTTCCTCTGCCCCTGCCTCTGCCTCTCATCTGCATTGTTTGGTTTACGTTTGGCCTCCTTTGTTGTTTCTCTGTGTCATCCTCTCTCTCTCTCTGTCTGTCTCTGAACCTTCGCCACTTCACGGTCTCTTGTCAGCGGCCACCCGGTCCGCATGCGCGAGCGTTGCACGCACACGCCTTCGTAAGGGCGTCTCTCTCTCTCTCTCGACCCGTTGTGTGTCTGTTCAACTTCGCGTTTCTCTCTTTTAGTTTCCTCTCGTTCGAGGAGGAGGGAAAAGGAATGCACATGGACTCGCGGCACGAAGCTGCCGTCACTGTTGCGATGCCGTGGCTGCACCCCTTAACCAACGCCATGGTCAGCTCGCCTACCTCAGCCACTATGGCGACCTCAGTGCCTGTGTTTGGAGGCAACTTACCGGCGGCCGCATCCTCCTCGTCTGGGTGCCGACAGAAACGAATGCTGCGCAGCCGTTTCAGCAAACCCTGTCCTTCACCGCCGCCCTCCGCGTCCTACACATCACAGCAGCAGCAGCAGCGGCAGCGGCAGAGGCAGAGGCAGAGGCAGAAAGACCTTCATTATCACGGCGGCGGCGGCGGTCGGCGAGACGCGCAACTGAAACGGTTTACCGAGCCAAGTGCATCTGAAGCAGCGATGTCAACATCAAAGGTGGCACCTCAGCGTCCTTGTCGTGAGGGTCGCAGTAGCAGGAACAACGGTGGTGGTGGTGGTGGTGGCGGTGGCGTTGCCGCAGGAGTGTTCACAGAAGAGACCGCAGCGCAGAACGCAGTCGACCCACATGCGCAGCTCACCAAGTCATCAACTGCAGGTTGCACCACCACTGCTAACAATGACGACACCGAAGCGGACTCTTCTTCCTCCTCGCTTCTGCCGCCCCAGCAGCAGGGCCAGCGACAACAACAACCGAATCGCCTTAACCGCACGAGGGGCAAGCGCGACTCCAACCTGCGCGCAGCACGAGGCTGGGCGAGCACGCAACTATGGGAGGAAGTAGAGCAAAAACAGCAGCAGGAGCGGAAGCAGCGCAGGCAGCTGCAGTCACGACAGGATCGTCGCCGCATGGCTGCGCGAGGAAGGGAGGGCTCAGTTGAGACGGGCGCTACCAAGCACAATGCAGCTAACGAAGAGGGTGAAGTGGTGGGCAACGTGCAGGGTGCAGCTGCCGCCTCGGAAATGGTGGCGGCAATCGTTATGTGTAAACCACGTAACGATTGTCGGCTCTCTTCGCTGCCTGCCACTGGCACGCGACGAGTCACACGCCAATCCGAAAAGAACCCGACAGCGACGCCATCACGGCGGCCTGCAGCCACGGAGGGCGGCGCTCGCTCTCGACATCGTCGGCGCCTCAGTCCAGCACACCCGGTGGCGTCGTCGCCGGCGGTGTCGCGGGAAAGCTCCATCAACGATGCGGTCGGCGACGCCGCTGCTGATGAAGAGCTGCAGCCCTCGCCAACAACATCGCACGCAGCACATGGCGACGACGCGACCGCTCCAGAGGATGCCTCGCGCCCGTTTCTCCATGCGACCAACAGGCAGTCTCGGAAGCAAAGGCGTACGCTAACCACTGTGCAGCAGCACCCATCAGGGCTCGGTGTCACAACGGTGATGGCCCCGGTCACCGCCTTCGGCGTACATCCGCCGCCGCCACTCTTCATACCGCAGGACCCCATCATCGTGGCCCAGCAGGTGAGTCACACCACCCACGCCGTCGTCGCCGAGTCTGCACTTCCCGCCCTACCACCGAGGGTGATGAGGCTCCCCGAATTCTCTTCGGCGAACGGGTCTGTCATGGATCCGTGTGTGGTGGCAGCCGTCCTTCCCATGTCAGCAGGCTCAGCAGCCCATGCTGTCAAGCCTGCGGTGCTGCACTGCGGCTGGGTGAATGACACAACGGCTGCATTCACTTCCGGTCCTCCAGCTGTGGACCTGTCGCATCCGCTGCCACCGCAGCAGCAGTCTGAGGAAGATAAGCAGCTCAGCCGTCGCGGTTTGCGCCTTGGCGCTGTCCCCTTCTACCCTGCAACCACCGCAAGGCTGAGCCTCGCCACGACCTTAGCAGCAGGCACCAACCCTGGTGACACGCCAGTTGCATTGCTCGCAACCGCCGTACCTAGCCCACAGTCATTACTGGAGAGCCACAGCATGTCGCCGCCGTCAATCCAGCCGGATTCTTCGCCGCTTGGGGACAGCATGGCCAACCGCAGTGGAAGCCGCACCTGGGGCCTCATGACCAGACAGAGCACCTTCGCGACGGCGTCGGGTACAACAGCGGGTACACCGTGGACGCTCACAGTACCCGCCCCCTCCTTCTCCTCGCCGCCCCCATCGATAGGGCGAGATGACACAGACGGGGACGTCCCTTGCAGCAGCACACCTTCGGTGCCCCTCAAATCGCCGGCCCGTGGACTCGCCACCACTGCGAGCAACGCAGAGCCGCAGAGCGTCACGGTGGATCGCCCTGCCATGCGGCGCAGGGCGCTGATGGTGACAAATACAGCCACTGGCGCGCGCGTGTCGCCAGTGGCTGTGACGACACCGTCCGGCTCGCCGACTGCACTGTGGAACGGCGGCGGCGGCAGCGGTAACGGGCCACAGGCGCGAACGAGTAAGCAAGGCAGTGGCGTAAGCTCTCTCTCCGCTGGCGCCGCCACCACTTCCCCTAGTGGTGCCGGCTATTACACTGGCGTTCATTCGGGCACCACAACCCATTGCGTCACTGTACAGGAGTTCCCCCAGGCCCCGTACCCGGCCGTGAACCGCACTACAGAACCTCATCAGCCACAACAGCACCCCATGCGCAGCCCAGGATTACTGACTGAGAGCGATCTGGACTTCGTCCAGCACAATCGTGTGGCAGTGTCCGACGTGGTCGCCAAGGATGAGGGCACGCTCGTCGACACGCTCTTTGCCGACGTCAACATGATCGAAGACGACGAGAGTGAGGTGGACGGCGACGATGTGCTCAGCAGCTATGGTGGTGAACGCTGGTGCATGCAGCCCGTGCTGTCGTCCGAAGCTTCCTGTGACGGCTCGCCACTTGCTGTCTCGTCGCCTGATGCCCTCACCCCGCACTCGATGAACCAGCAGCTGCAGCACTTCCCCAGGTCCATCTCTGCCGGGGCACGGATACTCGGCAAGGAAGCCGGCGGGCAGGTCTTCGGTGGTGGGTACTGGTATCCCTCGAGTCCCTGGACCAGCGCGGACGCGGCTGGCCGAGGTAACGGCAGCGGTGGTGCTGGCATAGCCTCGTACCGTGTTGGTGCCGGCGATGTCAAGGCCAGTGGTGCAGTGGCGTGGCGTGAGTTATCCACCCCACCGCTCCGACATCGGGGCTTCTCTGCGAGCTGCGCGAGCGTTTCGTCGACCATGTCGCTCATCGACCCGAAGCAGCCACAGGCCGAGGCCGCCGTGTACGACACGATGGGCGAGGACAATGAGTGGGAGATGAACAGCAGCGCCTATGCCGACAGCCTCGATGAGGCGCAGATCCAGTGGATAGAAGAGCAGCTCAGGGCGACGGAGAACCCGGCCGGGTACTTCTAACTGACTCCCCCCACCCACCCCCACCACAACTCTGTGCGTCGAGCGTTGTTACGGGTACGTTGGCGTATCGTCGGCACTGGCGATGTGTGTGGGGGTTCGTTTTTTTTTAGCGGTGTTGTGCTTTAATTTTTGCTCAAAAAGCGCCCTCTGCGGCACATATGGGCCCTCTGCGTCTTGGTGCGTCGATGCGCTGTGGCTCGTGTTGCGGGGCTTCCTCCCCATTTCAGCCCCACCCCCCTCCCTCGCTCTCGGTTTTTCTTCCTCTCTGCATGGATTATCTTTTCCGCTCAGCTGTGCCATCCCGTCTTGGTAAACGGCAGCCCTCAGCAGAGAAGTATCAGCAGTGAGTAAAGAGTTCCTGCGTGTGTGTGTGTGTGTGTGTGTGTGTGTGTGTTTCCACTTCTATTCTTCCAGTGGGGGGAGGGGAAGAGAGTAACGCGGCGCGGGTGTTGCGAGGTGAGGTTGCTGTCAAGGTATGCAAGTCTGAGTGTATGGGTGAGTAGGCGTACGTGTGCTGATGTGTGTGGACTTTCCTATTCGTATATGTTTGAGACCCTTTGCGTATTCGTCTGTCCATCGATCTGAGTGTGTGGGAAAGGGGAGAGGGGAGAGGGGGAGGGG
>NC_025883.1:116883-131650 GCF_000755165.1 Leishmania panamensis | reverse complement strand
TACGTCGTACGTACGTACGTACGTACGTACGTAGTACGGTAGGAGGAGGTAGGTAGGAGGAGGAGGAGGAGGGAGGGGACGGGACGGACGTCCGTCCTCCTCCCCTCCCTTCTCCTCCCCCCCCTTCCTCCTCCTCCTCTCCGCCTCCGTCTCTCTCACAACTCACACCGGTATGCTTTTCGATTGTGTTTTTGTCTTTCTTCTCTTCCTCCACTTCTTCTGCTCTCTCGCCCGCTCGCCTCACTTCCCATCACCCGCCACCACCTCTCCTCCTCCTCCCCTTCTCTCCCGCTCCCCCCCCCCCCCCCGTACGCCCCGTTCGTGCGTCGTCCGCTCGTGTGCCGCCACGTTACGCCGCCATGCTTGTTTACCTATCTTTGTTTTCTCTGTTCGCTTTCCTCGTATTTTTGTATGTGTGTGTGTGTGCTTGTCTTGTGTTGGAGTGAGTTCGCTCTTTCCCTCGCTCGTGTCGTGCGTTTCCCTCTCCATCCTCGTCAAAGGCACCTGTGCTCCTCTTCGCACCCCACCACCACCACCCCCTTCTCTGTGTTCCACGAGTCGAGCCGTCTTCTCTCGTATGTGAGGTGCTCACAGAGTGCGCGGCAAAGGGGGGGGGCGTTGCCAAACAACCGCCCAAAACGAAGAAGAAAAGGAAATGATGCAAAATGAAGAGAGGGAGAGGGGTGAGAGGAGGTGGTGGCCCTCGCGCTGGCAGACACACCCACCCGACTTCTCCCTCTTTCCATCTGTGAGTCCTCTCTCTCTCTTCCCTGTCCTCCTCCCACCCCTCCTCCTTCACCCCTTTCATGTGTCCCTCCAGTCCCACCTGGTGCACCCCCCCTTGACCAGGAGGACAAGGAGAAGCGAAGAGACGCAAAGAACGAGACATTACGAACTCGAACTCCGCCTCACTGGCTGCCTCACCACCTCCACCCAAACACACAAACACACGCACATACACGCACGCCATCTTCAGGATGGAGGACAGCGGCGACTACGACCGCGAGAGCAGCGTTGAGGAGCTCACGCAATCGCAGGAGAGTGAGCCGGTGGTCTCCTCCGCCTCTGCCTTGCCAGACACCTCGTCGTCAACCGGCGCTGCCGTGCCATCTTTTCAGGTCCTAAGCGCCCCACAGCTTGCGCAGTGGGCTCGCGCGCACAATCAGATGGACGTTGGCGGTTCCGGCAACACTGTCTGGACAGTGAGCAGCGCGAAGCACGGCAACGGTGTTCGCCACTTGATGCAGCACCACGACCTCAACAACTTCTGGCAGTCCGACGGGGTGCTGCCGCACGTGATTCGCATCCAGCTCGGCCAGCTTACCCCCATCGAGGCCATGGCGGTGTACGTGAACAGCGCTGTCGATCAGAGCTACTCTCCGCGAGTGATTCGGGTAAAAGCGGGGACGCACAGCGGCGACATGACAGAGGTCGCTAAGGTGGACATCGGCGCCGGTCAGGAGTGCGGCTGGGTGCTGATAAAGCTCGGCGAGGCGGCAGGAGACACCAGCGAGGATCTAGGAGGCGGTGAAAACGATGGTGGTGGTGGTGGTGGTGGTGTGGGGAGGAGCGGCGGCGCGGCGAAGAGGCAGCGCCAGCAAGCCGGCAGCACACGGAGCCGGGGCCCCTGGGGTGCCGCCTCGCCGTCCCCGTCGCCCATACCGTATAGCAAGGTAGCCGCAGCTCTGAGGCACGGCAATCACGCGGCCTCCTCCAGCGCCGGAACGCAAACACCCGCTGCGATTCAGATGATCGCGCACAACACCAGCCACCCCGCCGACCGTTGGCTGTGGTGCACAGTGATCGATGTTTGCATCTGCGAAAATCAGTTCAATGGGCGTGACTGCCACCTGCGAGGGATTCGGCTCATGGGGCCTCGCTACGAGGAGTTGGAGCGGGTAAGCAACGCAGACGCAGCGGACATGGTGACGTGCGCAGGGCCGCTGCGAGGTGGCGAACTGCTGGAAGGCACCGCAGATGAGCTGCAGCTGCGATAACGAATGGTGGCTGATGTGGGAACGGGAAAAGAGCCACCAACAAGAAGCCCGCAACGGCAACAGAACGGGAAGCGGCGCTGTGTCGTCTCGCACGTAGATGTGTGTGTGTGTGTGCATGCCTCTCTTCTTCTTCTGCCTCAGGACACTAGAACCCCTCATATCGCTCCGTCTCCCCCCTCCTCCTCCCGTCCCCCTGATGACGGGCGGAAACCTCAGCGCGTGGTCTCTCCCAGAGCCCGGCACCCCCCACTCTCTGTGGGGAAGCCAAGCAGCCCCCCTGCCCCCACCCACTCTTACGGCGTGAGGAGAGGCCAGAGCGATGCGTCGCTGCTGGTGTCGGCGGTCAGGTCCTGGGCGGCGCTGCGTCAGGGCGGCCCGCGACAGCGCACACGCCTGCGCCATCCGTGCGATGGGCAGAGTGTCAGCACCACTCGTGCGCATCCCACCGGACCCCTAACTGCCTACTGGTGTGGGAAGCCTAAGCCACTCCGGGGGGTATGCACCGGGCAGGGGGCCGTGCCCTGATGACTGACCCAGCGCATTGCCGCACCGCGTGCACCCCCACGGGTGCTTTCGCACCACGCAATGTTCCCTGTAACCGGCAGTGGGGGTGGAGAGTGATAGTAGTAGAGTTTGTGGGCGTTGAGCCTCCCATGCGTGGCGGAGCGAGAGAGTGTGGACGCCTCGGCAAAGAGGGGAAAGACACAGACACATGCACGTGCACGTATGTGTCGCCAAGTCGTACGCACGCACTGGCGGGTGTGCGCGTTTGGCTCTCTTCTTTGGACTTCTGCTCGTGTGTGCCGTGGTGTTTTCGTTTTTTAGTTTCTCCTCCTCCCTCTCGCTTGTTTCCCACCGCTCAAGGAAGGCCTGTGCGCACACAACATGAAGCGAACAGGGGCGCTCTGCATGGAGGGGAGAAGTGACAAACGCGATGTGTGTGTGTGGGAGGGGGGGAGGGGGGCTGAAGTGATGAGTAGACTCGTAGAAGCATCTCGTTCCCTCTGCTGTCCTCCTCAACACCGCCCGCTTGCAACACACGCGCACGTGTGTATGACAGATCCGCCATCCATGTCCTCTGCTCTCGTGTCTTCTGCTGTGAAATGATGATTATGATGTATGTGGTGGGCTCGTCTTGTCTTTGAACGTGGATGTGCCGCCGCTGCCGTCACACACACACACACACACACATCAGTGCGTCCTCTCTCTCTCTCGCCACGCCTCCTGTTGCTCGTAACAGCTCCTACCCCAACAGCAACCGACTCACACTCCCCGTGTGTGCTGCCCCTCCTCCTCCTCCCCCCTCCCTCTCTCCTAGCAACTACTTTTGCCACCCTCGCACCGCAGCCACATTTTGAGCCAGTCCCAAACTCATTGACAGGGAACGACAGCAAGCCGAAGGACGAACAGTAGTAGTTTGCCTCCCCCGCCCAGATGCGCCTTCAGCTTCCCTGGTCCTCTAACTCGCTGCCATCCATGCTGGCGGTGTGCTTGGCAGCGGCCGTATGTCTTGCTGCCAGCGTTGCGTCTGCTGGTATACTGTTTGCCCCTAGTGACGCGACGCTTCCCCTTACTAGCTTCGATCAGCTTCAGGCAATCTGCACGGCGGCACAACCTGGCAGTACCCCAGTCGCCATGTACGCAACAACCATGACGAGTCTTGTTGCGAGCCTCATGCAGGACAAGAAGGTGACCCAGGCGTACGTGAGTGCGTACCTGAACGCCGACCGGAAGTGGCTATGGTACATCTACGAGGCCGGCCAAGTGATCGAAACGCTTGTGAACAGCAGCCAATGGGCAAGCGGAAATCCAACAGGGGCGTACACCACCTACAGGTACGCGGCCTACAGCACCCAGGACAGAGGCCTCATCAGCTCAACGGGCTACGACAACTACCCGGTCATCTGCAACTACGAGGACAGAATAAGCTACAGTCCACCAGAAAAGAAGTTCCCCTGGTGGGCCATTCTCATCCTTGTGCTATCGGTGGCCGCCGTCATCATGATTTTCATTGTCTATTGCTGCTGCTGCAAGAAGAAGCAGTACGACGACGCAGACGAGGACAGCGAATTAGCGACTCGCAGTGGCTCCTTCAGGAGTCGTGGCTCCAGCCACGCGGGTAGTAGCAAGTCTGATGGCAGCTCGTCCTTCGCCTCCTCGCGCCGCTCCTCCTTCTCGGAATCGGAGAGTCAGTGCGACGGCTCGTCTTTTGCTTCTAGCAGCCGAAGAACCAGCTACTCCGACAGCACTCGGTCGTGACGAGAGCCCCTCCCGTGACGACTACAGCACCGGATATCGAAAGAAAAGGGAGAGAGGAGAAACGAGAAGAGAGAGAATGGTGCCCCGAGGTAGTAAAGGCTTGGTTCACCAATGGGGGGATGTCATGAAGGAGAGGAGGGCCCGTCAATCGCCTTGCTTCTCTTTCCCAGTGGAATCGCCACCACTACCCTGCCTCACTCCCTCATTTTCTCGCTCTCTCCCATTCAACCTCCCCCCCCCCTACACACACACAGCGGCAGTAAAAACGTGGGGAGAAACTGTCGAACGAACAAGCGGAGCGTTGACTCGGCGTACCGTACGCGCATGCGCCTGTTCGTAGGTGCGCACATCTTTTTCTTTCCCTCCCCCTCCCTCCATTCCGCTCCATCCTTGGGTTTGATTTACTTATCTTTACTTCACACAGATAACAGCGTGCGTGATTCTCTTTATAGTGTGTATATTAGATTACGTTGCGTGGGTGCGTGTGTGTGTGTGATGTCCCTTTCTTTTCGTATGTGTATGCACTGTTATTTATCGCCTGCTGCGTTTCCATCTCCCCCCCCCTCTCTCTTTACTGTAGACGTCCCTCGCGTCGTCTGCGTTGTTGTTGTTTGGGGTGAGGAAGGCAAGGAGCAGAGATTGAGAGAATGTGGTGAAAATGGGTCGATGAAGGAGAATGTGAAGAGGTGGAAGGGCAAGAGGACTACAACCTCAAGCGCACACACACAACCTCGGCGAGTCTGTGTGTGTGCGTGTGTGTGGCTACGTAAGCAACCCCTATCCCTTTTTGCGCCTTTCAGTCCAGAACTTTCATCTCGCCTTTCCCTTCGCTACTACCACGACCATGATCGCCACCAACTCACTGGTGCTCGCCACCGTCTACCCTCCTCCTCCCCCCTCTTCCTGCGCCGGCCTGTGTGGTTTTATCGACTTATGCGATCTCCTTGTTTTGCATCGTCGGTCGGTTCCTTTGCTTTGCTCAGTTCAAGCAATGTGTGTATGTGTATGTGTATGTGTGTGTGTACTTTGTTGTTTGGTTGTTTGATCCCCCCTCCCTCTCGAATGAACTTCTTTTCTCTCTTCTGTTCACTTCCGTCTCACTCCTTTCCCATTCTTTCCCGTCCCCCCTGCACTCCTCGGTGTGTTACCCCCTCTCGTCGTCTTTCACCGCGTGGTGTGAAGTGGGAGGAAGGACCGCATATGTGCCTTGATGTTTTCTTGGCTTTGTGTAGAAGTGGGTATGTGTGCGTTCGGCTTCATCGACCCCTTTAAGATTGTTCTTCCGTCTCTTCTGACTTCCTTTTCCAGTTCTCCCCTCCCTCTTTCGCACGCTGGTTTCTCTGTATGACGCCGTCCTCTCGCGCTCGCCGCACGCCCTCCCACCCACTCCCGCCCCCTCCCTCATCCACCGCTTGTCAAGACGCAAGGGAAACCTTATGGTGTGCATGCCTGTGTGGGTGTATCTGTCTGCGTCTGTGAGGGAGGGGATGATTGGGTGGAAAGCTACTTTGAGCTCTCCTCGTTCAGCCTTTCTACTGAGCCAGGGGAGAAGAGAAACGGCCGACAGATGCGAGGCGATCGACCGGGGGGGGAAAGGGGAAGTCAACAGCGCAGACGCTCGCAAGCAAAAGAAAAAAAAAAGCATCCCTGATGGCGTCATTCATGCCGCCTTCTTTTTCACACACACACCGCCCCCCCCCCTACCGGGCACGGGCACGCCCTTTTCCCTGCCACGTCGCCATTGTACGCGTGCACGCCTTCAAAAAAAAAGAAATTTAACTCGCACACGCGAGCCGATAAGGCGAGTTTATTTCCACGTCTGCATGCGCTCGTGTATTGTGCGGGTTTTCTTTCCCTTCCCGCGTCGCCCCACCCCCGTGCTCCCCGGGGAAGCCATGCAACCCCCACCTCGCCAACGCCGGACTGCTTCCGCTGGCGGGGGCGGGGGGGGGAAGGCTATCCCGCCCAGCCCTTTTCGACCGCAGTCGGGCGCGCCATCCCGCCAAAGCCAACCCGCCACCCCCCCCCCACCAACACCACAGCGCTGGAGGAACGCCACGCGGAAAAGCGCCCCGCAGGCCCCACGCGCGGCCCATTCTTCAAACCCCACCCCCCCTGGCCAAGGGGGGCCAAAGCAGCAGCGCCACGAGAATGCGGACGAACGGAACGCGCGAAAAAAAGAACGAGGCCCCTCAACAAAAAACCGGCGGGAACACCCCCAGCCCCGCGCTTCCCCCGGCAGTTAAAACCAGCAGCTTCCCGGAAAGGACGCGCGCAAAGCTCCGAAAGAGCCAAGCAAAAAACACTGAAGGGGAAAAAGGCGCCACCGCCCCCTACCTGAAGGACCCAAAACAGCGGGAAAGCGCGAGAAACACAAAGCCCGCGCCAAAAAGCCGCTTTGCCAAGGGCCCCCCTTGCAAAGCCCACAAAACACAACAAGCCACCATTTTCTCCACGGAAAGGGGGTGCCGGGGGGGTCTTTTCCCTTGGGCTGGCGCGGGTGGGTGCCGCCGTTGCGGGGGAAAGACCGCGGGAAACCCGCCGCAGCGCAGGAGCACAAAACCCCACCACCACCAGGCGCAGGAAAACCCCATGCGGGCCGGAGGAAACGCGGCGCCCCGGCCCGGCAGGCACCCCCCCGCCACCGGATACAAAGCGCACGGTCCCAAACAAAAGCCACAACCCCCCAACAAAAAAAGATGCACCCGGGTTTAGCCGAGGGGGAAGTTCCCCAGAGCGGCGTCAGACCAGCACCCGCAACAACCCCCGAAAGACAGAAACGCGCGACCCCAAACGCCAGTGGCGAGTCCTTTATCCAAAACGGCCCCAAAGGACACCACCACCCGATTGGGCTGCTGCAAGTGAAACATCCGGCACCCGGGGCAGGCAATTTCAAGCAAGACACGCACCCCAGTAGCCAAAGGCCGCCCGCCGCGTTCTTTTTTACGCTGGGCACCCCCTCCGCGCCGGGAAACCAGATCACCCCACCGAAAATCGATAGATAACAAACCCTTTCCGGGGTTCACCTGCCCCAGGGTTCCGCAGCCCTTGGCAACACCCGCGGCCTCGATCCACGGCGCCAAAGCACAACCAGATTTGCCTTCTGCAAAGCAACGGGAAGCCGGGCCACAGCAACCCAAAACAAAGCCCACCGCACAACACGAATCGCCCACAAGCCTGCGGAGGGATCCCAGAAACCCGGGTGTGAGAAGGGGTGGGCCTTTCCACTCGGCAAGGATACATAAATCCGACATTTAGCAGCAGACAATCGCACCGGGCATTTCAAGTTTCATAAAAACACGAGGGCGCGGGCCTTTGCCCCGCAAAAGAAGCGCCCCTCAGCGACCCCGTGATGAAGCGGCGGATTTCCCACGAAACCGCCACGATTATCCCAAAAGCAACCGCGCGAGACCTTCGGGCGGACTTCATTACCAAAAGGCTTTTCTATTTGCTCGAAAAAAAAAACACAACTCAGAAAATCCAAAACATTCCGCCTCCACAGCACAAATCCCGCAAGCATCGTTCCCCGCGGGTTTCATATGGCGCATGGCGGTTAGGCCGGGGACCCCGCGCCGCCGGCGCCACTCCCCCGCGAGAACCGAGGGATCGAACCACGCCAAAACAACACCCCCCCCTGACGCCTCCCAAAGCCAGCCACCCCTTTCATTGAAGCACGACACGCGCCTTTTGAGGACCCGCATCCTTCGGCGATGGTTCAACCAAACACCCTGGCAGAAATGTTTTGCAACCTCCCGCCCCGCCCCGGTCTTCAGCAGATTTGCTCCGCCGGGCGCCAGCCGCGCGGGGAACCCTTTTGGGGCGCGGGGCCTTCCTAATCCCCGCGCGCAAAGGGGGGCGCTTGCCGCGAAAACCATGCGCCGCTTTTTCCGCAGCCAAAAACTCCCGGGAGCCCTTTTTGTTCCAGTGATGAAACCTATTTGTTGACGGGGAAATGGCGGGGTACAGGTGGTCTTGGCGCCTCCGTTGGGTTTGAGCAAGGGGGTCGCGAAACAGACCCAAACACGAAGCACCGGCGAAACTGTAATGTGGCCAGGGCATGATGGCGGCGCCAAAAAAAACCAACGCTGCCCACCCCCTCACGGAGAATGGCGAGCGCCGAAGAGCACAGTGAGATATAGTGTGTTGAATGCCCCCCCTCGAGCGTGGAGTTTTGCAGCTGGCCGCGGCCCTCTGTTTGGGAATGTCGCTACTTCGGCGCAGAGGAGCCGAAGCTAACCCTGGACCCCTTACGATCGCACAGACAAACGCGAAGAACCCGAGCAAGGCCAAACAGCCCGCACCACCCGCAGCCGAAGCGGATCCTTACCCCCTTCAGGAGGCGAAGCTCTCGCCAAGTCCTGCCAACACCTGGAAGGCGCCCGGGCACACAACCCTTTCAGCGCCCACGAAAACCGGAGGGACGGCGCGGCAACATTCGCACGCCAGAAAGGTGTGCAATCCCGAAAGGCCAAATGGAAGCTGTGGGATGGAGACTCGCCCGTCGAAGGGGCTATCGCCGAGATGGTCTGCAGCGGCCTCGTGCCAGGGGTTGGGGGCATTTTGCATGACCCCCAAAGCCCCGGCCACGGCGAGCCCCCACCTCTTCGTGAGCACCTTAAGGGGTTTCCCTTCGTTGCCCTGTGGGAATTTCATTCCCCCCCCCCCCATCCCGGCGGCACCCCGCAGAGCATCCAGCCACCGCCGACCAGCCCGCGGCCCTGTTTGGCGATACGGGTTTCATGCTGGAGAATGCGCCGGGTATGACAGTATATTCCCAGAGCGGCGCAGAAGGCGCGCTGGGCTTGGCGTGGCTCCGGGGCGTCGGGGCGGTCAGCTGCCATTTCAACCGCACAGCGGATAGCAAGCACAAGTTCCCCACTTCTGCTATCACTCTTGTTTGCGGAGCCCTACTAACCCACCGGCCCCCACATCCCCGAGGCAGTTTTACAGCCGGAAAGGGGCAAATTGGGGCCATTTCGGTGAAGCACCAAAAGCTGCGAGACCGTTGGGAAGAACCACCCTGGAAGAGCATAAAGCATCCCCCAGCCCCGCCCCGCAGCGCGCTGCCAAGCGCAGTTGCCCACACGGGTGTCAAACTCGTGGGGTTATGCGATGGCCCGCCGGGACGGACACCGCCAACCAGCAAGCCGTAAACGCACAAGATGCTTACCGTGCCAACCCGAACAGTCGCACCTTGCACACACACAAATTATGCCAGCATGAGGGAAACCACGTCATCGGGCAAGCCCGCGAGGATACCTGGCGCTGACGGATGTCAAAGGCCGATCCCGGCTACTCTGCTTCATGGTCGGTGCTGCGAACGATGCACGTTGCAAAAACCATCCCCCCCGTCCATCAGGCACCGCCCTCCCAAACGGTCACCCCGAACACACCATTAGTTGAACGCACCGCTTGCTTGCGCAAACCCTATACCACCGCCCCGCCAACCCCCAGCCCCCTGACATTTTCATCATCGCCACCCACTATTTTTCCCTTTCCGAGCCATGATTTCACTCGGGCGAACACCCTCCCTCATTCCGGAGGCGCCCCCACCCCCCCCGCCCCGCCCGCCGACGCACAAGGGCCACCGACTTCACCACCATCCCCCTAACCTTTCTCCCCCGAGGATGCGCCAAGCACGCGCGCTCGCTGTTTTCTTTCCTTCGAGCCAGGGTGTGGCGTGACGGCGAATTGGATGAAGACAAACAGGCAAGAGGGAACAGACCGCCTGTTTTCCGGGAAAGAATCCGGGGGAGCCCTGGCTCGTCTCGAAAACAGCTGGGCGGCAGGGCCGGATGGCATCCCCAACGAGGCGCTGCACCGCCATCCCCATAAGGCCAAAGCGCGCATTTTAACCCCATTAACTGGATGTGGATCGCCCACCTTGTTCCCCAACAGCGGAAGAACGCGCACGTTGTACCACCACCAAAACCCGGGAAACCACCAGGGCAATCTTCGCGCCGGCCAATTAGTCCCACCTCTTGCGTCTCCAAACTTATGCGGCACATGGCGTTAGCGTGCTTATTTCATGGGTGGCAGCCCCATCCATGCCAACATACGCATGGGCGTGACTACACCATGAAAACGGTGCTTTCAGGATCACGGACACGGTCGAGATACATAGAAATATCCATTGTCACGTGATGATCGGCAAGCGCCCGGGCAGAGAGCAGCAGGCAACCCACCGAGCAATGCAGACGTTAATAACCGTGGTGGATTCCAGAAAAGCCTTCGACACTATGGATTCCCCGATTTTCCCGAAGAGACCACAGAGTTTCCCCGGCACCCGCTTTTGAAGCACTGGCTCCGAAACTTCTTTGCACACCGCTATGCGCAAGCAAAGCTTGGAAACCGATTAAGCAAACAGTATGCCCTAAAGGCTTGTGTCCCTAAGGAGCCGTTCTTGCACCACAACAATCCCCCCTGCAAGCCACCCCCCCCCAGAGTTGTTGGTAACTCTATTTCCTTACGCGCAGTTTGGCATGTACGCAGAGGACCTGACCATCACCATTCCATGTCGTTGGCGGAATTCTGGCGTAAGGATCGGCAACGCGGTCGTGGGAAAAGTGACAGCGCAATCGAAAGACAGCAGCATGCAGATAAATCTGCAAAAAGGCGAAGCCCTGTTTCGCAGACCCCGAGCCACACAGACGAAGAGAAAGTGTTCGACCCACTTTGCCTCGGAGGGCGCGGGTCCCTGTTTCACTGTTCGGTGACAACAAGAATCCCAAGCGTATTGGTCTTCAACCGGGCACCCGAGCCAAACAAAACACCAATGCGATGCATGCGCAAAAGCAAGCAGGACTGCAGGGGTGCAGTTGTGTCGTGTTGCAAACCGCCGATTTTGGCCCGCGCCGCGCGATGTGAGACAGTTTCTCCCTGGCCATGGTGGCCCCAGGCCGCCGGATGGAGGGAAATGCAGGGCACGGCCAAATCCAAGCTGATCGGCCGGCGCATCCGTTTTCGCCGGCTTGCCGCTGGTCCTTTCTCCGCCCGTGATGAGGAACCGGTGCTGTTGGAATCCGGCCCCTTTCCCCTGAAAATCAAGTGTTTCGAAGACGGCCCATGCCCCGCAGGCTATCCACGTTCGTCGAATCTGGGTTTTCCAACCGGCCACTCTTTTTCCCCTGCCGCCAAAGCCCAGTTTCTCGCCGGTGAGCGGGGTGGGGATGAGTGGCTTTGTTTCTGGGCTACTTGTTGGGAATGGATCCCCACTGCACCGGTGCGCACGATGCGTTTGCGCGCGGCGTGTCTATTGGAATCGCTTTGCCTGTAGACTATTCACACTTTGTGGAAGAGGGCAACTTTGTTATTACAAAGCATGCTGCACTCATGAACGCCCCAACGGCCCCTCCGGAGCACCCCACACCGTGGCTTCGAACGGAAATGCTTGTTTCACCGGGCACTGGCCGGCCACTGCCGCCATCCTGCTATAAAACCCTTTTGGCACGACTACCGGACGAACCGTCACCGAGGACTGCGACCCTGTGCTTAGCAGTTGCAAGGAAGAGGGCATTTCCATGTGCAGAGGTCTTCAGAAGCTCGCCCTTCCCATTGCGGAAACCGCGCCGAAAGAAGAGCGGTTGCTTCTTCACGCGGCCGATGGCCAATCCCCTCCGACTTCCCTAGGAAGAGGTCCTTTGCGCCAAACCTCTGCAGTTGAGAGCGGAATCTGGTCCTGCTCACTATTCTTAGTGTGAAACGGGTGGGGAATTCGCCTCCGGTTTGCATGCGCACACGCAGGGGTTCAATGAGGTATCCAATAAAGCCGCGGTGGAAGCGGCTGCTGTAGTTTACTATGCCTCACCCAAAGTCAACCTATCTGCATCATGGACCTTTTCTCCTTCCTTGCAAGGGTGCTGCTTGGCAAACGGGGGTCGTGGCTAAGGGAGGGGGGCGCGCATCGCTTCCGCTTGTGTGATGGTCGTCTCTCTCCCTCGTGCCCGAAGGGCCTGTTTTTCTGGGGGGCCCATGGCTCGCCGGGGGAAGCGGGGTTGTCGAGAATTCGCTGCGGTGAATGCCGTCACGGACGACTTTTCTAAGCTGTGGGAAACTGCGCCAACCGTTGTCGGTGAAATCCATTGCGGGAAGAGGCTGCCGCTTTACACGGTACGCCGCCAACGGGGAATGGGGCGCCAAGAAATCCCCGCAGGGCCCGGGAGATTCCAGAAATGCGTCCTTATCGCGGAATCGTTGTGGGCAACTTCCGGATGTTACAAGCCACGTGACATCCACGCGCAACGGCGGGCCCCCGCTGGTGGGTGGGGCTTGCGCGTTCCCTTTTTAGTAAGTGGGCAATGCTATGTGGCGTAGTGCCCCCAAACCCAGATACCTGCTGAGGCCTCGCCCATTGCGCGCCCTCTTCCGCAAAGACCGGCCGCAAGTTCGACCACCGGCACTGTTCCCTTTGGGAACAAATTGGCCCGCCAAATGGTTTTGTGTTCTGCCCCTTTGTTCCGCGGACGAAGCGCAGTCACTTCCGGAATGCTCAGCCGCAAGCTCTTCTGGCGGTTTCTTCGCCCGGGGCGGCCCATCCGATTCGTGGTGGCCGCGCCGGCAATCAACCCTATTGCCCCAAACACGGGGGGGGGGGGACAGAAAAAAAAACGGCGGCAGCCGAAGAAACAGTATTGTTAACCGTACCTTTTTATAGCGAAACCAGGGGCATGTGTTCCTTTTCTTCGCTATTGATGCTGGGTTTCTTTAGGCCTTTTTCGTTTGGATTCGATCTTTCCACCAAGGCAATGCGCCGCCACAGTTATTGGAAAATAGAAATTCCCACTCTAAACCGTATTGTGTTTGCGTTGCTTCCTCGCTCGGTTGTTGTCTATATTTTGCGCCTGAATGCTCCTTATATCACCGCTGCTTTTTCCGCTGTTGCCCTCGGTTTCTGGGTTTTTGCGTTGCTTCTGGCTTTCCTTGGGGTGTGCCGAGCTTTTCAAACATGCAGGCCGCACCCCCTGGCGCACTTTTTTCTGGGGCGAGGGGTGCCGTGACATTGCCGCGCTTTGGTGTTTGGTGAAAAACGCTCCGCGCAAGCTTCACCAAATGGATGCCGAAAACAACTAGGAACCAAATCGACATCCACGATTAGCCCCCCTCCCCCTGCGTTTTGGTTTTGCAAGCTGTTAGTATCGGGGTCACGGAAATGAGGGCAAAAGACCACCGGCAAAATTGTCATGCCATGCTCTGATTAGCTGTTCTCTGCATTTCTCGATTTCGCGCCCCGGTGAACATCGAGTGGTTGCGTGCTTTTGCTTCACTTCTGTGCCATGCTGGGGGGGACCCCTGGGTTGTGTTAATCGATGCCGTGGTTTTCATGGGTTTTGAAGGGGGGAATATGTAGAATACCTTGATGCGGCGCGTGCGTGCCGGAGAAAAAGGGCAGGGGTGGCGCGGGCGTTTTGCACCCCCGTCGTGGGCGGAATGCTCGCCAATCAGAACATGACGCGCGTACAGAGGTGTGCTGCTGCTGTGGTTTTCCCTTCATGTCCAGCAGGGGATTTCTGCGTTTTTTTGTGCACGGGGGTGGTGGTGGGTCTTTTGTTCGCCTCGTTCAAAACCTTTTTTTTTGGGGGGGGGCCGGGGCTTTTCCGGCACCCCGCTTTGCGCTCGGTAGGGCAAGGGAAAACGTGCTGGGCCGCGCGGGAAATGGGTTTGCGGGATGCCCCTTTTCTCGTGGCGGCTCGGGTTTTGGGGTGGTTTGCATGCGGCTGCGCTGTGGGGGTGGGGGGCCGGGCTGTGCGCCCTTGGCGCAGCCTTTCCCCCGCGCACGGGCTTTCCGGTTTTGTTTTGCTGCTTGGGTGGGCTGGTGGAAATAAGTGCCTCCGCGCCCCTCCAGGTTCCGCTTTTTCCGGCGCCGCGGTGGGGCCGGGGAGCTCTCGGGCGGGCGTGGTGTTCCGTGCCGGGGTGCCGCGCTTTTTTTCGTGTTTTCGGTTGGTTTGGCCTCCCCCCCTCGCGTCGCCTGGCCCCGCGCCGATTCCCGCCCCGGGGTGGGGATGCCGGGCGCTGGGAGTTGCTCCTTGTCTTTTTTCCAGGTGCGTGGTTGCGCATGTGTGGCGGCGCCGCCGGGGGTGGGTGGGTGGGTGGGGTATCGTCCCCGGGTGGGGATCCGGCGCACCGGCCAGCCAGATAACAACACGCGACTGCCCCGACATGCGCGCCCCCCTCGTTCTCAGGCGGTGGCGCCGCCCGCGTCGCAGTTCAGCATCAGAAGGTCCTCCGTCATAGCCGGGTCAAAGACGATGGGGAAGAACGGGCCGCTGACACGCGCGCCGGCGCGGAAGCGGGTAGTGTGCGGCAGCAACGGGCCGTCCTGCACTGCATGCGTCTCTTCGCCCATGTAATGCACGCAGCAGCACCGCGCCGTGTCAAGGGAGCGGTTGCCATGAGTTGCGAAGAGCGTCTTTGGATGAATCAGTAGCGCCTCACCGCGGCGCAGGTCTACTGTGACGGGCGGCGTGTCGGCGAGCATCTCCTGCTCGTCATCGGTGGTGATGTCCCAAATCGTG
>NC_025883.1:64383-114383 GCF_000755165.1 Leishmania panamensis | reverse complement strand
CAAGTGCGTGCGTTGGTTGACTGTGTTCAGCTGTATGCACATGTGGAGGCGCAAGGCATGCTCAACAGGGGAAGGGAAAAGGAAGAAGCGTGGGGGCGCCTGGTGGTGTCACGAGGACATCCCAAGAGGGAAACACGCGAAGGAGCAGCCCCATGAACGAGACATGAGAGGAGGGCGAGGCGTCCGAACAGGACACAAGAGGAGAAAAAGGAAGGGAGAGGGGGAGCGGAGCCAAAGAGCAGCGAGCAAGGCTGGAGTGAGCAATAGAAAACGAGAAGATACACCCATCGCAGGGCGGGAGGAGGACGGGGGGAGGGGCTGGTGTATGAGTGTAAGACGAGTAAAGCAGCGGGCACCTTGTATAGCTGAGTCGGTTGTTCAATCTCTCTTGGTTGCTCCCGTCTCGTCATCACGCAAACCCACGGGCACACACACACACACAGGAGGCAGACGCTGACGAGCGTGTAGGGCTGTGGATCGCTCATCGACCACTTTGAAAAGAAGGCACACCTGCACAAGAGGAAGCACAACACCGCAACACGAGCACATTTTCTCGTCGTCTCAGCGCATCCCTCGTTCTGCTACAGGACTCCCCCTCCCCCCGAGATGCCGCGACTGAGGCGTCTCCTCGGTCACCGGTGCACATGGCGCCCGAAATGAAGGCAAAAACACCATGTGCCAAGAAGAGTGAGTGGGTAAGAGTAAGAGAGAACGAAGCAGTGCGTGGGTTCGGCATTGGGTGCCGATAAACTACATAGGCGACACAGACACACACACACGGGAACAAACATTTTCACCCCGACGCAGAGTGAGGTGGATGGAATGCGAGCGTGCCGCGCTTGTGTGCCACGTGACGCGCGCCGCTACAGGAGCGCGGAAAGGTATTCGCGACAGTTCAGTGACTCCCACCACAGTACGTCGCCGAGAGTGATGTTCTTCTTCGCTACGGCGAGCACTGCGGGATCTTTGGATGGGGTGTAGACGAGAGAGAGATGCAGGTTGGAGCAGCTGCGCCGCGCAGTCTCCTCGAGCAGCTGAAGGTTGAAACTGTCGCGCAACGACCCTGTTCGGGCGGAGTCGTCGCCAGTGAGCAGCGTCGCTGCCGATGTCGAGACTCCCGAGTGGACCGAGAGAAAAGAATCCTCGTTCCCGCTACCCCCGCCGATGCCGTCGCCACCGCGACGCCCTGCTGCGGCCGCGCAGTAGGCGAGCATGCGTCGCCGCTGCTCGTGCTCGACCATGAAGCGAGAGTATATGATGCCGCTGTGAACGTTGCCCAGAATGGGGTGGAGGTCAACCGTTAAGCATGACCACGGACTAATGACAGCGAGTGGTACCGCAGCAGTGTTGGGGATGTCGCTGGGGCTCGCATGGCTGAACTCGTTTGCAATGACACTGTTCTTGTTGGAATGGTGGTGGTGGTGGATCTTCATTGAGTGATCGTCGCCCAGAAAGATAGACAGGGCCTGTGACACGTTACGGCCGTCCGCCGCCATCGCGGCAGCCACGTTGGGCGGTTCCATGTCGCGCGGGTACACCACCGCCCAACTTGTCAAGGCAAAGTCGCTGATTTGGTGGAGCGCTCGCGTGCTGTTAAGAAAGCCAAGAAGCTCGACGCAGCTCCACCGACCGGGGAGGCCCCACTCGAGGCTGTTGTTCTCCTCCGCCTCCGCGCCAGACAGGGGAAGGGACGGCACGTCGACCAACTCCTTCGCGACCACCTGGTAGACTCGGTGCGCCATACTGTGCAAGTCGCCGAGCACCATCTCAAGCTGCGTGGGAGTCAGCTCCACAAACCAGTTGCGTTGCTGCTGCTGCTGCTGCGCATTGGCGGGGGCAGACGACGGTGCGTGAGGGAAGGGTGGGTTGGGGAACATGTCCGGTCGCGAGCCGTCCACTGGGCTGGCCACCGGCTTCTCAGGACCGGTTGCAGCGACCGGATTGCCAGAGCTACGCGCTACCTCGCATGGGATTTGACGCAGTCCCTCCCAGAGGGTGGACGAAGCGCTGTAGTTGAAGTCGGCGAAGAAGGGGACGGAGAGCTGTTGTAGCAGCACCTCAAGCAGCAGGAGCCGATGAGGGTCCACATTGGTGCAGTATGCGTTGACTCCGGGCACGGCGGACGTCGTTGTCGCCGGCACCATCAGTCCGCGTTGACGCAGCGTGCGAGCCACAGCGCGTATCATCGCGTGCCGCTCTGCTGTCCACGCTGGGTGGCTCTGCATTTGCGGTAGAAGTTCCAGCGGCAGCGCCAAACTCAGCAGCATCGCCCCAAGCCGCGCCACCACTCGCATCGCCGTGACAACCAAGATTGACAGTGGCACGCAGCTCCTTTTTGCCTGCCCAACGGTCTTACCCTTCGCATCGCCAGACTGGTGCTGTGATGCATCATGTCCTGGCATTTCACCTACTGATGATGGTGACACGGGCGCCATCCCTGGCGAGCCCGCGGTGTGTGGGGTCGTGAGGCGGGTGTTCGGGGTGTCGTAGGGAACGAACTGATGCAAGTAGCTATTCCAGTCGGAGAAAACGCCCTGCAACGCCGTCACTGCGCGTCGCACTCGTGCTCCTACGTCGTCGCCAGGCTCGAGAACGTGCGCATTGTTGGGGTCTGGTGGAACGCCGCCGCACTCCACCACGTGATACAGCCGCAGGGCTAGTTGTTGACACTGCTCGGAGCAGTAGACGGAGTGACAGCCACCAGGGCAATTCACAGGTTTTGCTAGTCGTTGTCGTCCACACTGCGCGCAGCATGACGGTACTGATGGGACGTTGACAGACCTGTTGCTCACCCCGGCGCTGGTGCCGTTGTTGCCACGGAGCGTCGTGGCAGTGGTAGACGCCGACGCCGATCGCGGCGAGGGAAGTGGCCAGAAGGGCATCAGAACGGCTGGACGTTCCATCAAGACGGCCTCACCTTTCTGAATGCGGCGGGTGGCGGAGAGGCGGATGTGGCGGCAGAAGTACTCAATCGGCACCGTGCCCCACCGCGTCGTCGTGTCGGCCGTGGCAGCCAAGAGGGCCAACATGGAGTCCCGATCATGCATGAAGTCTTCTGCCCTCACCCTCCGCTTTGACATGGTTCTCTGGACAATGACGACGCTAGAGGGGGTGGCATTGTTGTTGCCGCCGCTGATCGTTGCCCTGGTGCTGCTTGGCTGGCTGATCGGATGCAGGCTTCGCCGCCCCGTCGCGCCGCAGTACCCGCGCGACACGAAAAGCGGTAGCCGACTTACCGGCGTTGGGTTCATGCTGGGGAGGAGGGTCTCAAGGAGGAACAGGCGGCGGTGGCACACATCGGTGCCTGGGCGGAAGGGATAGCCAGGCTGAAGGAGACCACAAAACGGCGATCGCGGGCGCGGGGTTGTTGGGGAGCGGTAGTGCTGTGCCAGGCCTGCGCTGATGCTGTCAGCGCCTGCGGCGGACACGGACAGAGGCGGCCGCCGCGGCGGCTCGTCGGCAGCATGCAGGGTCCTGCTGTTGCGACCGAAAAGCAGCGGGCACACTTCGCACGGCAGCGTGTGTGTCTGGAGGGGCGTGGCGGTGTTGGCAGCTGCATCAGCGCGCGACGACAGTCCGTCGACACGGTGACTGAGAGAGAAGCTGATGTGCTCCGTCGGTTGTGGAGTCGGATGGAGTGAGGGAATGCGAGGCTGACCAGTCGACGCGGGATTCACTATTCCGGCAGCGTTGGGAGAGTCTCCGAGAGGACAGTGCAGCACACCACCTTCTTCGGGCGAGTGAGGCGAGAGCGACGCGTTTTCCATGATGGTGCCGCTGTACTGCATCGTCCCCGCATCCCCCCCGACGCACAGGCACAGCGTAGAGGTCGGGAGCTGCTGGCGCAGAAAGATAGACGCGTACGACACCATTACCTGCGTGACGCGACCGAGGCGAAGGAGCAGCGGCGACACGGCACGCCGGCGATGCCGCAAAAACCCGGCCAGGTCCTCCACCTGCGATATGTTGCCGAGGCTAATTAGGTTTGCAGTGAGCACCTCGTAGGTGGCGTTGATATGATCCCTGGCGGGACAGCACCGTATTGCCGCCTCGGCATCGTGCAGGCTGTCATGGAGGCATGTCAGCGAGGCGTGGAAGAGAAGATGGCTTCGGACTGTGTAGAGGATAGAGAGGTCTCGGGCACGCGTCGGTGCGTGGCCGTTTGGGGTAGTCGTCATCGGTGGCGCCTCCTCCATGCTCTTCTCCTGCTTGAGCAATTCGATCGCTTCGCTAACGATGCGAACGGCCCCAGTGTAGTCGGGGCTGCTCGCATCCCTTGCCGACGAGGACGCCGGTGTCACGTTCGACAGCCGCACTGCGGTCACCAGCGCCTCGTCGGTGCTCTCCGTATCCATGTTATCTGAGTAGCGGTAATCACCCGATATGCTGGCCGAGAAGGCAGGGCTGTCCAAGAGAGTCATGGCGCGCAGAAGGGGGTGCAGGATGTGCATCGCATGGAGGCGCACCACGACGATGGGGGTGCACATAGCGATTGGCAGGGTGAGGATTGCCACGACGGAGTCGTCGTCCTCGGCCATGACGTGCTGCGAGGTGTCCAAAGGGGTCGGCCGCCGCTGCTGTGAGGGAGCCGCTACAGCTGCTGTAGTCGGAACAGTGGCGTCCTCCAAGCGCGCAGCCTCTGCGGCGGCAGCAGCCACCTTTGCTATTGTGTCGGAGTACGAGTTGGCAGCGCTGATGGGGCTTCCCAGCGGATCCTGGTGGGGCGGTTGCTGCGATCGCCGGCTGTCGTGCTGCCAGTCGCTGATGAAGCTGCCGTGCAGCGCAGGGTAGCGGTGGCCGCTGACGGAGAGCAGCGGATTGGACGCGAGTGTAGCAGGCGGAGCGACGACGGGGCTTCCGCTTCTCTGCTGATTCATGTTGACTGTTTTCGATTTGCTGTGTGACTCGATGTGGACGAGAAACATCCCCTCACCGCCGCCAGCAGTGGCAACACCACCGCTGCGGTTGCCGATGTGGTTGTACAAGCTCTCCGACTCCACGCTGTTCGTGGTCATAGGGCTCACCTTGACCGTAAGAGCGAGCTTGTCGCACGGTGACTGCAGCGGTGGAGAGGAGCACCGATGAGACAGGGTGCACGGATTCCCTTGAGTGCCAATGGGGGACCCCGGTTCCCTGCTGGCCACATCATCATCGGCACCACCAATAATGTTCATGTCGTGTGCCTCATCTAGCTTCGTCGCGGGGGGGCTACCTTGGATGAGGTGCCGCACAGGCGGCATAGCCGTCGCGAGGACGTTGCTGAGGCTTCCGTTCGGGTTCGTCGTCACGTTTGTGGACGCCAAGGAGCGGGTGCTCTCGCCGCCGCCGCCGCCATTTACCGAGGTTGCATCGACCTCTTCCTCACCATTTCCGCCGATGCGCTCAGCAGCCATCACTCTTGTCATGTTGCCAGCGGTGCTGTCGCCTGTGAAGGAGAGGGGGAGGTGTGCGCTGGGTAAGAGGGTGGTGGAGGGTCCTGTCGCCTCCGACTGCTGGGGTTGCTGGAGATGCATGGAAGGGGAGCGTGGGGATGGTGTGCACACAGGTGCCTGCGTGGAGGGGGTGGTCTCGTCCTCGCCCTCAGGGACTCGCTTCGCGGTGGCTCGTCTCGGCGACACAGGAAAGCACAACGGTGATGTGAGTTGGCTGCTTGTCCCCCCTGCAATCGTCGTTATGGTCGTCGTGACCGTTGTCGTTGCGGTGGCGGTGGTGGCGTTGGCCACCCTGGCTGCCGGTTCCGCCGACTCTATTCGTCTGCACTCTGCTTTGCTGCCGCGGTTACCACTGCGAGTGTGTTGGTTTCCGACGGGCCCGAGAGTGACGGTGCTCGTGTCGAGGGGTGCGCTGCTGGTGAAGGGAGTCGGAGAGGGACTGTGTTGGACAACCGTGGCGGCTTCTGCCGCGCAGACCGTCTGGGAGCCGGTGAGAGAGGCGCCTGGGGCCGCCGGGGAGCAAACACTATCCATGAAGAGCACGCTGGGCGACTCACTCGTGTTCGCATCTGTCGCAGGACTCGGTGACCCATCGCGCTGCTCGCGCGATCGCCGCGTGACAACGTAGTCGGTGGATTTTAACAGCTTGGACGAAATCCGAAATTCAACCACGACGGCGGCCTTGCCGCTGCGGCGCAGCACGACCCCCTCCAGGGAGTGCTTCAGGACGATGCGGATAATTTCGTACGCTTCGCTGCCGAGTCGATCAATCCACCAAAACTCGAGGCGGCACGTGTCAGGTCTCAGAGACACGCGGGTGCCTGGGACTGGGGTCACGATGCTGCGCCACCAGTGCGGTAGCTGAGGGCTACAATAGACAGTAGGGGTATTGGCACCGTCTTCGTCTTTGGTTGTGTTCTCGCCGGAGAAGGCGCCATCATGGCGACCGATGGAGCTTATATGATCCAGCGATAAGGATGACGAAGAGAGGAAGGAGCTCGACGACGCTTGGCCATCTACATCAACGACGTCATCTGCATGTGTGCGACCGTGGTGGCGGTGATGCTGAAGTCTCTCCCGCTGTCGGCGGCCATATAGGCGCGGGCGCTCCAAGCCGACAAAGAGGTCGGTGAAGGAGTAGGCCACCGGCGACTCCGCTCTCTGCGGAAACGACATCGAGTCTGCGAGCCCGTGCTTGTTGCGGCTGCGACTCTTGGACGCGGTGGAGGGGACGAACAGTGGACTGTTCAAAGGAGAAACGGCCAGGTGAGTGCGGTGGGCCTGCCGGTGAGCCAAACAAGAAGCTACGGCATCTTCATGACCCTCACCGCAGCCTTGGGCCGTTGCCCCCGACCCAGGAACGCTGGGGAAGGAGGGCTTGGATGTCAGGTGCAGAGGCGCGAGCTGCGCTGTAACCGTTGCCTGGTCGCGCTTCTTTTGCCTCGGCTCGTGCGCAGCGCTGTCGCTGCTCGTCGTGTCCACCGACAGCGGAGATCGCCGCGTCGGCAGAAGCGCTGCAAAGGACGGCAGGGGGCGGCCCGCGGCGGCGTTGGGGGGGCGCAAAAAGGCGACCGGCGCCGTCGCCACGCCCACAGAGAGACCCGCCGGGGTGTCGTCCAGCGTATGGGCCGGCCCCACCCCTGTCCACGCGTGCTCCGGCGACGGCACGTCCAGGGAAAGCGAGGTCGGGTTCTTCCCTCCGCACGCATCACCGACCACCTCGCCCTTCTGCGAGGATGTCGGGCCCGGGTAGGACATTGCGAAGTCTTCTTCACCTCCTCGCCGCCCTTTATCTCGGAGCCCTCGCTATGCGCGTGTGCACCCTCTGTCTGCTGGATCGGGGGTTTATATTTTGTCGGATACACACGTCTGCGTTGGAACTGAAGCGATTTTCACCTTCCTTCGTGCGAAACAAGAGGAAATCGAGCACTACTCCAATCCACCTTCCCCTTTCTTGGCTCCTCTGCGAGGCGTGCACACACCAGCTGCCTTGGATCTGTCGGAGAGGACGACAATATGGTAGACTACGGGGGCGGGGGAGAAAGAGGGGTGAGGGTGGGTGACACAGCGCGAGGTTTAACGCGGCAGCCGATTCAGCAACGAGCGGGAGCGACCACAGCGACAACACGATGGGAGGTGGTGGTGGTGGGGTGGGGGGGTGGGGAGAAAAACTGAGGAAGACACGGATAGCGAGAGAAGACACTGGGGCCGTCTAACACACGCGCAGAGGCGCCTTTTATACTGGTAAGGGTACCTAGTCGAGAACACAACAACGCCCTTCAGAGGGAGAGAGGGAGAGAGGGAGAAAGACTCCGAGTATAGTAGGTGACAGTGTGGTGGCGATGGTGATGGGCGTGATAGAGGAAGGAGGAGGGGGGAGGGAAGGGGTGCAACAGCTTCTCAGAGCGATACACACGCCTCTACACACCCACCCACCCACCCACACACACACAGAGAGAGAGGGAGGGAGGGAAGAAAACGCGCCTCTATTTACAAATATGCGCAAAAAGGGGGAGGGGGACAGGAGAGAAGAAGAGAGAGAGAGCGAAAGGCAGAGAGGAAAACGCCCTCAGTCGCAAACATAAAGTGAAGAGGGCGTGACTTCTGGGGCTTTGGGCAGATGCAGCGCTGGGGCAGCCTGCGGTCTCTTTCCGCCCCTCCTCTCTCTCTCTCTCTCGCTGGTGTGGGGGAAATATGGCCTGGGGAGGAGGGGGGAAGTGGTGGATGGGCACACGAAGAAGAAAAACAAACGATTCCAACAGCAGGACGATATGCAACATGGACGCGTATGGAGAGGGAGGGAGGGAGAGAAGGCAGAGGGCGTGCCCGGTGTGATGGGTGGCGGGCGAAGTGTTCTTCCCGCCACTGCTAGGGTAATGTCAGAGAGCGGAAGGGAGGCGGAAAGGGACGTGGGGGGAAACAGGAGGCGATGTCAGTTAGTGAGCTGAGCGGCCCCATCCAATTTTCGAGGCTGTGCTGGGGCGATGTCCCCAACACCTGTTGGATGTCGTCCACTGAGGGAAGCGGACCTGTGCAGTTCCGCTCTTACGGAGTCGCTGTTTGTCGTTTCCACAACTTCCACGAAGATGCAGGGCTCATCCCTTCTGTTACCCATCATGTCCACATCTGGTGGCTCACATGACGGGGGTGGGGTGGGGGGTCGGTCAGGGTGGGACTGATTTGAACTCACAGAGAAGGTAGCAAAAGTTTGTCAGCATCCCCCGCACCATAAGAGTGGAGGAGAGAGAGGTGCCACGCCCCCCCTCGTCTACACACACACAATACATATGTATGTATAATTATAGATCCGTACGCCGTGGCCGGAAGCCGCCCGGCAGAAATTGGCAGAGAGACCCCTCCCCCCCCTACAAGAGGGCCAAAGACACTTTCGCAAGTGGGGAGGAGAGGGGGCGGGCGAAGCAGAGAGACAAAGCCCCAGCGAACTTTTCGACTCGAGTGCGGAAAAAGGCTTGGGGAGAGGAGGAGGAGAAGCGAGATGTGTCGCCATTCGTCTCACTGAAGTACACTCAAACCGCACTGTATGCCCACATAGCGGGACAGGCGGAGGGCGAGGCTAACGCACTTGTGTGTTTGCCTGCTGGCGCGCGTTGATAGACGTGCTGGAGCGATGGTGTGCGTGTGTGTGTGTGTGAGGGGGTCGACCTAGGAGAGGGTGGTAGCGCCAGTGACAAGCACCAGCAGGATCATCCTCCGGGGAGCAAGGAGACACTGATTTACCGTCGGCAGCGATCATCATAACTCGAAACGCCATTTCTTATCCGTGTCCTCTACGGTTCTTGTGCAGGTTTCTTTCGGCTTTGTTTGTGGGTGTTAGTGTGCGTCCGTTGTTCGACGACGTCAGGGGCTGGAGAAGATGACGGTGGACGACGATCGTGAAGGGTGGGAGGACCGTCACAGTCGACAAGCACACTACCCCACCCAGAAGTATCCATCTCCCGCTTCCCCTCCCTCCACCACTCCACCTCTTTTCTCAACTCGGAAAACAACGTCCAAATCAAGTGAGACGCAGGCTAAGAAAAGAGACACACATGCGCGGCTTACAATACCCCCCTCCCCTTCTCGCTCCCTCCCACATATCCTCATTACACCTCTCCCGCGTAATTTGACGGATGTGCAGGCACGCCTCTGCGAACCTACCGAAAAGAGCAAACGCAGACGAGAGAAGAGAGGCCATACAGGCGCTGCACACGCGCAGCGCCTCCTACGTGTTGTACGCGCCGCTGCGGTCACGTCAGTTGGACGCAAACTCGCAGATCCCTGAAGCACACAAAAAATAAACAAGAACGAGAGAGAGAGCCGCCGCAGCAGTCGATGCACACACGCACACCCCCGCACGCCAGGAGAGAAAGTGAGACGAAAAGGCACCCAACAGCGACTCAGAACAGCAGAGCGAGAGAAGAAAAGAGGAGGGAGTTTCGCGTGTGCTTGTGCACATGCAGGGACTGCAGAACTCGCCCCCGCCCCCTCTCTCTGATTGTGGCCACCCAAAGCGTGTGTGGATGTGCGTATGTGTGTGTGTGGGCTTCCCTGGGCACATCCTTCTCTGTGCCTTTCACGCCCATCTCTATCCGCGGTGACTTAGACGTTCTCGGCGATCCAGTTCATGGCCACGCGCAGCGACTCACCGGTGGAGGTGCTGCAGCCCATGAGCGTCCACGTCCGATCCTTCAGCTTCCCAAGTTCCAAGTACTCGATTAGCTCGGCTGGGGCAGCTGCAGACTCCAAGTCCTGCTTGTTTGCCAGCACGAGAAGAGTGGAGTGCTGCAGCGATGGTTCACAGTGCAGAAGTTGGTGCAGAACCTCTTTCGCCTGTTGGAACCGCCCGGCGTCCGCGGCATCGAGAACGAACACAATGGCGTCGGTATGGTCGTAGTAGAGCTTCCACGACGCTCTCAGCTGCTCCTGTCCACCCAAGTCCCAACAGGTGAAGGTGATGGAGTTGTTTGTCTGCGGGTGCGTGATGGTGAGCGTTTCCGTGTTGCCGCCGAGGGTGGGCTGGGTGGCAATAGAGTGACCCAGCTGCAGGTGGTATAGGATGGATGTCTTACCGGCGTTGTTCAGGCCAAGGATGAGCAGCTTGTAGGATTTGTTTCCCTTGAACAGGCCCCACAGGCCGGCGAAGAGTTGTCCCATTGCTCTTTTCCTGTTGATCGGGAAAGCCGGCTGCTGCTGCTGTGGTGGCGGCGACAGAAGACATCAACGGCATCGGTCCAACCAGAAAAGAAGGAAGAGTTGTGGGCATGTGGTGGTATGCAAAGGAAAACGACAGAGGAGAAGAGAGATGAGATGAGATGAGAGGGGGAAGCGCGCGCGCAAGGGTGGTGCGGGTGGACGGTGGGGAGAGGAGATCGTGCGTGGAAAGAGCTGTTGCGCAGAATGGCCTCTTTTCTTTTTTTTTTTGCTGTTTCGTGCCTTTTTCTTCCCGGTCTTTCAGCGATGTGCTGTGCTGCTCTCTCATGCTTACTCGGGTGCGTGTGTGTGTGTGTGTGTGGAGGAGGGGGGGGAGTCGCTCAGGCTCCGTTAAGTTTCATCCTTCCTTCGTCTTTGTTCGATTACCCACCCCAAACAGGCAACGTCACTCTGGTCACGCGCACTTTCTCTCCTTCGTCCCTCTCGCGTCACTACGTATACCCTTCTTGTTTTATTAGGCTCTCTCTCTCACACACACACACACACGCACACACAGGCAGAGAGAGAGAGAGTCAGGAAAGGGAGCGGCAGCAACGACTGCGGCAGTGGAAGCTGGCAGCCAGAGAGGAAAAGGAGAGAGGGACCCAGATGGCGAAGAGAGGGATGCGAAGACGGCCTACTACGCATCAAGCTGAGACACAAAGCCCCCCATCCAGAGGCGCTCGTAGTGCCGTTCATCACCGCCGGGTAAGACACGGTCAATCACCAGCTCCAACAGCCCTTGTGTAGGTTGCACTCGAGCGATGTGGCATTCCAGCACAGCCCCGACACGGACGCTGTCGAGGTGGTGGGCGATTGTGTGCGCCAGCTGCACCTCAGGGATGTACACATCAGAGATGTAGGTGAATTCAGGAGTCTCCTGCCGCCAACGGGCAACAGCGTCTACCTGCAGTGATGCCGGGCGCCGCACTGTACTCGAGGTGGTGGATGCTGAGGCCAGTGGTAGGGACAGCAGCTGCGACAGTTCCGCTGAGGAGCACGCGAAGCGGGTGTACGCTGGCGCCGCCACCACACGGCGTGTCTCACCGACCAAGCACACGTAGCTCCTCTTGTGAGGCGAGTCGCCATTACTACCGTCACGAGTAGCAGCAGCAGCAGCGTCGGCCGAGGCACGCTCCAAGTGCTCGAGGTATCGCAAAATCCAAAAGCGCGTGCTGCTGTCTTGCAGGAGACTGGCGCGCTCCTGCTTCGTGCTGATCATCGCGCAGAGAGAGGCCATGGCGTACTCGGGGATGAACTCCTGAGGTGCGGCGGAAGTGGAGACAGCGCGGGCCTTACCACTACTGCCGCCACCGCGGCGCTGCTGCCAAAGCCACGTCTTGAGCTGATGGTGTACGAGCATGTCGGGATATCGACGCAGTGGACTTGTGCTGTGGGTGTAGAAGGTTGTGTCGAGCCCAGTGTGGTGCAGAGGGACGTGATGGTAGATGGCGCGTGTCACAGTGCTGAGACGACGCACGGAGGACTGCATGGCTTCGGCCAGGAAGATGTGCGAGGCGTCCAGCGACGTTAGTGTCTGCACACCTTCAGGCTCTGTGTAGTAGCGCGCCACGAGATGATCGCTGGAGAGGGCACGAGTGCCGCGGAACGGCACTGTAATGTGGTTAGCCTGTGCAATGCGTGAGCACACCTCGTTGGCGGCGATCATCAGCTCCGCCACAGCGAGGCGAGCGTCTTGGGTGGAGATGACCTGATCACTGACGGAGAGTACCTCGGTGCCCTTGACTTTAATGAGGGGGTCGGGCAGGCTGAAGTCCACCGGTGGCGGCGCCGCCACCTCCCCTCCACCGTCCTTGCTCCCGGGCCCGCACTGGCGTTGCTGTCGCTGCTGCCGCTCTAGTCGAGTGCGCAGCCGAAGACGTGCGCAGTGCATAATGTAAAAGAGGTTGTCCTTGTCTTCACGCGTCATCCATGTCGGCGGGGGATGCGCGCTGTCGATGCACTCAGTCAAGAGAGGTGACGAGGACGGCGCGTCCTTGACGTGTCCAACCCCCATGACGGTGGGGCCGCTGCCTTCCGTGGGCACCTCCCTGTCTTCCTCCTTGCTGATCATTTCCTGTAGCTGATCGTATGTGATGCGCCGCAGCTGATCCAACCATCCCACGGCGACTGAGTAGTTCTTCACTTCACCGGTGGTCTCATCGATCTGGAAGACGACATTGAACGTGCGACACGGACGGTCCTCGCGCAACGTGGCGGCCTCGACGATAGGCTTTGGGAGCATGAAGAAGACGCCCTCCGGCAGGTAGGTGGTGGTCGTAAGCCGCCGTGCTGTCAACTGCTCGAGGGTGCTGTCAAAGGGGCAGTAAACGGTTGCATCGGAGACGTATACGACAAAGTACTTCGCACCCGTTGCCGCATCCACGCAGACGCCGATGGCATCGTCGACCTCGCTCGTTGTGGCGGAGTCGATGGCGTACCCCGGCCCCGCTCGGCGCTCGCGTATGGCATCGAAGGCGTCGCCGCCGTCGCGCTGTCGGCCCTCTACTAGCAACTCCGCCATGAAGGCGTGTGCTTGCGGAGGGTAGTGCAGCTCCCCAGCGTACGCGACCCGGTTGAGATTGTCGCCAGGCTCAACGTACCCGATGAGTTCCAGCAGAGTGCGCATGTGAACGGGGTCGGAGATGCACTTCGGGGCACCAGGGAGGCGTACCAAGACCCGTTGCAGAATCTCTAGAGCCGTGTCGGAGAGGATACCTTCGCCGGCAGCGTAGCGGGCCAGTAGCCGAAGGATGCGTGTCTCACTCACGGTGTCAAGGGGTCGCACCGGTAGCTTCCAGATTGAGCTAAGGAGTCGCTGCGACTCCAACAAGGCCGACTCGACCACCCGCGCGGTGGTCGAGGACGGTGCGTATCGCAGAGGGTCATAGCGCTGCAGCAGAGAGCCAAGGACGAACTGCCGCGTCCAGGCAACGTCTAGGTGGGTGCCGCTGAACTGCGCTGCGGCGTTCGCGATGATAGTGCACGGCCCCGTCGACGAAGACGACTGGACCGTGTGATTCGATGCTTGCGCAGAGCTGCTCAGAGTTGCTGACGCCTTCTTTGACGCGGCGCCGCGGCGCTGCAGTGCTGCCAGCGCGCCGCCGGTTGGCGTTCCTACCGCCGCGGTGTTGAGGACACGTACGAACATGAAGAGGGGTCGTCGCTGCGTGGTTCTTCGCAGAGGGAGATAAAACACCAGAGAGAGAGAGGGGGGAGGGGGGTGGAGGCGAGGAGCTGTAAAACGCCGAAGGGGGTCAAAGTGGGTTGGTGGATTGTAAAGGCCCTCAGAGAGGTTCGAGGGTACGGGATGGTAGGAAGGCGCTATACTTCAGCATCACACACGCGCACCACCTTCAGCAGTCGCCCTTTTTCCCTTTCCTCTGTAGCACCTCCCCCCTCGCGACCCTTCCCCTAATTACCAGGCGCACTCAGCAACACCGCCGCACGGCGCTGACGCCCTTCTGCTTCTTAGAGGAGCAGGAGAAACACCAACGGCGCAAGAGATGGTGATGTGTAAGAGAGCTGCATGCAGTGTGCTCGTACATTTCTGTAGGGAGGAAGAAGAAGGGGAGGGGGGGGGTGGAAGGGATGGAGGCGAGGGCGTCGTGGGGGAAGGGGTACCCTATCGCAGAACCCCCTTGGCGTATCAATCAGGTGAAACGAGGGGTAGATGACATCGAGTGTGCTGCTGGGGAACGCACACACGTAGACCGCACTCCTGGGGTTCACGCAGGCAGCGGCGGCACCCCATCCACCGCAGCCCCAAAAAGTAACCCGCGCGCCGACCAACTCTCGAGCCCCTCCCCCCTTCCCACGTGTCTGCTCTCTGCCACACACGTAATAGACGCCTAGCACCATCACTTTCCCCCCGCCTTGCCACAGGGCGCACCGCGTAGTGCGCAAGCAGTCGTAATCACACAAACATTGCAGCGATGCGCCGACTCAATACCCTGAGCTCGGCCTCTGCCTCAAAGCCCGCTCACCTCCCACTCCGCAAGTCGCTTCACCGCCGCTGTCGTCAGATCGGCCACCACGTGGAGCACGACACGGGTTGGCGTAGGCTCCTCATACCAGTAGCGCAGTGAGGAATGGGTAAGATGCATTCAGGTCACACTAACAACCACTCTGGCCATTATAGAGATGGCACAAACGGGTTCACTGTCGCAGGTCGCTCTGACACGGCGCTGCCGAGGGCCCTGCGACTTCCATTAGCAGCGACACTTCGCTCCACCTCCCCCACTTGTTAGGCACATGACCCTCTCAGCGCCAGAAGTGGCCCCGCGTTGGCAGGGAGAGGAAGAGGTGAGGCTGCTTGGCTTTTCCACCAAGAGAGAGAGGATGGGGGTGTGCCGAGGCGTGAGAGATGCCGCGCGGTGGTAGGAGTGTGCCTCGACACCATGCGTTTTTTTTTTCTCTCTCCACTACATAAAACGGTGCGCAAAACACAAAGCAGCGGAGGAGCGAGGCGCTGAGAGACGTGCCACGTGGGACTCTCAGTGACGACGAGGAGGCGGAAGTGGGGGATAAACTGAACAACGAAATGGGGGGTCGGTAAGGGAGAGGGTGTGTGGCGCTACAGTAGCGCGGTTGCTGCAGTGAGGAGGCGGTGGGTGAGGTTGGGGCTTCGGCCCCGCTTGTGGTTGACTTGGTGTGGATTAACAGCGAGTTACTATCACTGCTCAGGACTGCTTGCCTGGGCAGACGGGTGGCGGACACGTCACACGTTGGATGTCAAGAGTAAGGAAATCAAACGTCTTGGTAAAACAGGAGTTTCCGTTGAAAAGGGGCGCTGCCACCCAGTGGCGCAGCATCGCTTCTCCACTCCCTCCAGCCCAGTGCTCGCCACGCCGCCCGCCTCGCTGCGCGGGGGTGGGGGGAGGGGGTGGAGAAGCGAGAGACGAGGGAGGGAGAGGCGAGTAGGCAGGCACCCAAGCCGCGCATGCACCACGCATCTACAGTGGTGCAGCTGCGTTGACAAGTAAGAAGGGGTTGTGGGCCAACGCCGGCGGAGGAAGACTCCACAGGGGGAAGGAAAGGGGGAAGTGGGGAGAAACGAGGAGTCCCGCGGCGACGCACGCCATGAGAGCCGCTGCCCACTTGCCTACCGATACGACCACCCAGAGAAAGAAAGGAAGGTAACACAGATGAGGGGTACAGACGGCTTCGCTTGCGAGCTGAGGAGTGGTGGCGATCCCTCCTCCCCGCCATCAGCCCGCTGGGCTACACGCACCTTCACACAAGCCCAAGGAGATAACGGGAGGGTGGCGCACCACGGCAGCGGGCGAAGGAGAAAGCCGTACGAGAATGAACAACAAAACGTAAAAGAATAGGGGGGGGGGAATGAGAGGGAGGGGGGGGGCGTGTTTCGGGGGCATGCGCGTGAGCCGGCCTAGACATCGATGAGCGTGTCGAGCAGGTTGTAGAGCGAATTGGTGAAGTTCCTGGCGGCGTTGGGCGTGGGCGCCTTCCAGATGGTGTCCATCGTGTAGACCTCGATGTCGACGGTGACGGTGCCGGCATTGCGCGCGTAGACGGCGACGCCGGTGGTGTCGGCACCGTTGTCGATGTAGAGGCGGCCGGTGAGGGTCTCGAGGCCCTCGTCCTTGAAGACCTCCAGCACGCTGTCGTCGACGAAGATGTGAAGCTCGAAGCCGTTGGGTGTGGCGGTGGCGAAGGGCGCGCGGCCGTGCAGGGGCGCAGTGTTGCCGATGGTGCCGGACTGGGTGCGGCCAAGGTACAGCAGCGGCTCGCGCACGGTGCCGCTGGTGGCATCGGCACTGGTGCCCATGGGGTTGGTCTTCCAGTACATCGTGCAGTTCTTGTCGCTCTCCCTGAAGGTGTAGGACTCGCACAGGCGCATCTTGTTGCACTCGGCGCTGCAGCTGGCGGCTGTGGGGGTAGAGAAGACCTTGATCGCGGGGTACGTCTCCAGCTGCTGGGTGCTCTCCGAGGGGCTGGGGCCGCCGGTGGGCATGCGGACGGAGACGGTGGTGTACTGCCCGAGGCTCGCGTTGGCACGGACCATTACGCCCACCTCTGGCACCTCGCTGTCGTCGGCGTAGGTGGCGTCGGCGGCGAAGGTGGCGGGGTCGGCTAGAGTGAAGCGGGCGATGATCTCGTGGTAGAGCGTGTTGTTGGTGTTGCTGGCGACGATCTGCGTTGGGGTCTGGGTGACGGCAATGCCCTTCATGTCGACGAGCTTGTGGAGGCGCAGGCCCTTGGTCTCTGGCACCGGCTGCGTCTTGATCTTCTGTTCGACGGTGTCGTACACTACCGTGCGCAGCATGTTCTGCACGCCGGACCAGCCGTTGGCGCGGACCTGCGTGTCGCTCAGCTCATCCATGGTCCAGCCCCACATGGTGCGGCGGTTGAGAATGGGGTCGTAGAACGTCTTGGAGGCGTAGAGCGGGCCGTAGTCGACGAAGGTGAAGCTGCGCTCGGGGTCCTCGACGAAGATGTACTTGCCGGTTACCGGGTCAGCCTGATAGGCGCCGTAGACGAAGTAGTCGCGGTGCGAGGGCATGGTGGAGAGCTTGAGGTAGTGCTCGCCACCCTGGGTCAGCGTGAAGAAGTCGGGGCACTCAAACATTCGGTCCAGGTCGTACTTGTAGGTGTAGAGACTGTGGGAGAAGCTGTACCCGCTCTGGAAGCTTGGGTCCTCGGTGGAGAAGAGGATGACGTGCGCGTTGTCGCCCTCGCTGTCCTTGATGCGGGCCACAAAGCCGATGAGCCAGCGATTCGGGTGCGTGGGGTCCAGCCACCACTCCGTGGGGTCGCGGAAGTTCTCCAAAGCAACGAGGCCAGGGATCATGTCCTCCGACATGATGGCATTGAGCGGGCTCTTGACGAGGGTGTCGAGGGTGCGCTTGCCGTGCAGGTCCGACTTGGGCGGGTTGGCGATGCACTGACGCTGGATGTTCTCCGGCTCCGTGCAGGTGTACACAATGACCGGCTCGCTATAGTTGTTGTTCATCATGGTGCCGGAGTAGACGCCCCACCGGTCGTACCACCTGTCGGCCCACATGGCAACCGGCGACTCAGGACGCGTCCACTTGACGTAGTCCTCCGACGTGACGTGGTACCAGGCGATGTCACCCCACAGCGGGCCGTTGGGGTTGTACTGCATGTACAGGTGAATCTTGCCGGTGACGGGGTCGCGGTAGGGGCCGTTGGGGTCGTTGATCCAGTTCTTCGGCGGGCGGATGTGGTAGATGGGCTCGTACGGCACGCCGTCCATGGCGACGGCGGCGGCGGCGATCATGGCCACGGCCACGAGGAGCAGGATGACCCTGCGGCGCACCAAGGCAGCGGTCATGGTGTCGCGTGAGGTGCGTGCGTGCGTGTGTGTGTGTGTGTGCGTGCGTGCCGATGGGAGTGCTGTCTGTGCGGGTGGTGGGGGAGAGGGTGTGTGGCGGGACGGCGCGATGTGCGGAGAGCGCAGAGGGCAGGGGCGGGTGGAAGGGGAGGGGGCGGAGCGAGGTGTGGTAGAGATAGCGAGTTGTATTGGATTGGAGAAGAGGCTAAAGGCAGAATGTGGTGCCTCAACGGGGATGACTCGTGCTTTCCATCACTACGCATGGGAGGATGGGTGGCGGCATAAGGGGATAGGATATGACGCGGGTGGGGCGTAAACCAAAGGATAGGGCAGACTCAGAGGTCGTCGAAGGTTTCGCGGCGAAGAAGGGGTGGCTGTTCTGTGGGGCTTGAGAGGGGGACGTGCGTGTGTGTGTGTGTGCGCGCTGTCTTCAGGTGGCCATTGTCATTTGTTGTTGCAAAGTTGGGGGTGTTGTTGTCGGCGGATGGAGGAAAGGGGGAATGCTCATACGGCGAGGAGTATGTAGGTATAGCTGTGCATGCACGTGTGAGGGATGAGAAAGGCGCCAAGGGGAGTTCCGTGACACAGAAGCGGCTGTGGCCTGGTGTGGGGAGGGGGCGCCACATCGGGACACACGTCTGTCGATTGAGCCGCCTCGTCAGTGCGTGTGTGTATCGGCGTCGAGCTGATTCGCGCCAAAGCGACGCATCTTGCGGAAGTAGGCAGCCTTCTGCCTCAGAATCCCGAGCTCGCCAGGCGTATACTGATCGAGGGCATTCGTGTCTCGATCACCCTCGAGGAGACCCATAATAGGATCGTCATAAAGTGCGCGCTCGAGGACGCGCAGATGCCTCAGATACTGTTCTGCGAGTCCACGCATCCTCATGATCTTTTCCATCAAATCGGGGCTGAGGTCATTGATGAGGCGCTCACGCTTCCGCTCAACATGCACGATCCAGTCAGCAAGGTGGTAGTAGCGACGGACGAGAAAAGCGTCGTACACCGTCTTCACTGTGGGATGCAGTTCAGCGTAGCGCTTGTCAAGCTCGGCGGCGATGCGCTCGCGGTCGCACTTGATCCGGGAGATGCGCCGGTGGAACTGCGGGTGCAGGGGGTCATCGTGCAGCTCCTGCAGGTCCTCGGCGAGGCCACCGTATAGCTCGTACACGAGTCCTAGACATTCGTAGAGGAGGTCGTGGCGTGCATTGACGGCTGGGTTGCTGAGTTCGACGGTGGCCGGGTACTGCATGTGCCGCTTCAAATATGTCTCGCTGTACCCATGCCACTGCTCTGTGTTGAGCCACTGCTGCTGATCGCCCTTGACGCGTGGTAGCCCATCGACTCCGTCCGGTTGGACCACATGCGGGTGGTGCAGGAATCGATGGAACTGGTCCGTGGCTTGATGACGGTAGGCCGTGCAGAGTGCGCCCTTTGTGCTCATGCTGCCGGCGGCGACGGTGGGGACCGTCGAGGAGCTGCCGCGTGTGAGGCCGACACAGACGTTGTATTGACACAGGATGTTAGACCAGGGAGGACATCGGTTTCGCAAGCGCCTCACACTTGTCGCGGCAACTGTCAAACTCCGCACCCCCTCAAGGGCCCACACCGCACGTGTTGACACTAGTGCGCTGCTGTTCATTGGTATGCGCCTGTGTCGGGTGCGTGGACAATGCAGACGATGAAGTGTCTGGATAAAGAGAGAGTGCAAGGCCAGGTTTTCTCGAGGTCCCCCGAGCAAACACCGCTTCCCTCCCTCTACCCCCCACCTCTCTCCTCCCCGCTAGACCGACGTGAAGCGCGCGTGACTTCCGCCAAGATAGGCGTCCCAGGCGCGCAGAAAGCTGCAACAGAGCCCGTGTAGAGAAACTACGCCTCCGTACACTCCCACAGCACAGCGCAGAAGAGATGAAGAGAGCGAGCGAGCGAGGGCGTCGGGAGTTGAAAAGCAAAGGAGAAAAACACAAAGCGCCCAGTGGTAAAGCAGCGCTGCAGGCATGGACGGGGTAGGCGTGGACTGAGAGCGAGAGACAGGGTGAAATATGCCCCCCCCCTCCACCTCATGCAGAGAGCTGCACATTGCATGTATGTGGAGGTAAGCATTGTGTACGTGTGCCGTGGAAGCGTACGCAGAGAGCGAGAGAGGACGGGGGCAGGGAGCAACTGTGGGGAGACGTGTGGCACTTCGGACAGAGAAGTAAAAATAGCCCGACAGGAAAGAGCGCCTGGCGTGGCAGGTGTGTGGGATGCGACCCATGCACAGGAAGAGAAGGGGAGTATACCATCGTCAGTTCCTCTCTCTCTCTCTCTCGAGAGAGAGAGAGACAGACGGGTGGATACAGAGCTCAGGGACACATGCCCTCCCTCGACACTCACTAGTGTCAGGCGCTGGGGGACGATTCTGCACTTCCCCTCTTTTTGTCTTTTCCATTGCTGCGTTCGACTGCACTCGCCTCGTCGTGCTCTCAGAGAAGGGGCCGAGGAGAAAAGGAGCGACGAGAGAAAATACACACACACACACACATACACGCAGATCGAACGACGACACGAGAAGGCCACGCTCACTCGCTGAACAGGGAGGTGTGCGAATGACAGCCCCGCACGTGTGCCCGCCCGCCCTCCCTTTATCTCCCCTCGCGTCTGTTTGTGCTGCTGCTGCCCCGCGGGGGGGGGGAGGGGGGGAAGTCGACTGTACGGGCTCGGCCGCTGCTCAGGGAAACATCACACAGGCATCCTAGTGGGAGGGGAGGGAATGAGTGGGCGAATAGCGAAGACGAAGACGAGAGGACGCGAGGGTGCTGCGATGACAGTAGCCACCATTGTCCCATCTCTCTCCCTCCCACTGCGTGCAGTATCCTCAGCACCGCACCATCCGGCTTCTCGGGTTGCCCTCAACAAGAGGAGAGTAGAACACCCAGGCTGTGAGAGACGCCAGCGTGTGCCTATGCACCCTCTTCTGCGTGGTCGTCTCTTCCGGCGCTCGTAAGCTTGCGGCAGCAGCTGTGTGCTACGCCTCACCGCCTTGAGCGAGCACGTATGAACCCACGCGGTGGATTGCCGTCTATTGTTGTTGTTGCTGCTGCTGCTGCTGCTGCTCCGCGGCGTTGTGGCGCGGCGCGTTGGGTCGACGGAAGAAGACGTCGCGGTGCCCCATCTCCTTTGACTGCGCCGCGTCGTAGAAGGATGCGTGGATGTCGTCAAACGGCGTGTAGTACTTCATCGACTGCGGGTTCTCGGTTGTGCCGGCGGATTCCCACATCTGCTGTAGCATGTCCTCCCAGACGGCCCGCCCGATGTTCCACCCCGCCTGATCCGAGCGCGGGCGGCGCCACTCACCGTACTCGCCAACCATGCGCAGCACTGCTTTGCGCGAGGCGAGTGGGGCGTCCCAGGCGTTGCTGAAGGCGAACGCTGAGTCGCCGTCCATCTTGAACCGCTGTGCGCGGAAGATGCCATGACCCTGCGTGATGGTCATGCTCTCTACCACGTTCTGGTGCACCCGCATGCGAGCCTCGCGCGTGTGCCGCTGAATCCAGTTCGGCAGGAAGAAGCCTTTGAACTGAATGCCACGCGCAATCACGTCCATGTTGGAGATCTGCATCGGTTGATGACTCGTGTTGCCATACGTGACACACACACCGTTGTCGCCAAGTAGGTTGACGAGGTTCGAGCCGTACCCGCCACAGGTGTGGTTCAGCAGCAGCTTCGGCGGCGGCACATCGGAGAGAAGGCGACGCATGTAGTTCGTCCGTGCATAGTTGTACGGCACGACCGCAAAGGCGCCGCGCAGCTTGAAGAAAGCCAGCAGGTGGGCGTGTTCTGTGCGACCCAGTTGCATCGTTTGAAAGAGCTTCGCACCCTTGGCGCGCAGGTAGCCTTGGCAGATCTGTGCGATAGACGAGGAGGCGCCGGTCTGGAGCACCACGTCGTTCGGCTGAATGTTCACGAAGTCGTGCGTGAGGTGGTACGCCGTATGGAAAAGGGACAGCGAAGCAAGGTACTCGATGTCCACATCAGCACGGCACGGCACTACATCGAGGTTCTCGGCGTCCGTGACGATGTGCGTTGCCCAGCTCCCAACACTGGGGTTGTTGATCCACACCATATCCCCCTCCTTCAGCGCTAGCTTCGCGTTGGAGCCGACCTCCTCGACCACGCCGACGCCCTCAACGCCGGCGACATGTGGCAGACACACCTTTGGGGTCTCAATGGGCCCCCCGTGACCTTCGATAAGATTCTTGTCATGCCGGTGGACTGGTGCCGCCAACATCTTCACCACCACCTGCCCACTCGTGCGGTTGAAGGGGACGCGATACCGCTCATACTGCAGCACTTTCTCTGGCACCCCGTGGCGGTGATAGCGCCAGCCCGTTGCCGCGACAGTTCGGACATTGGGCAGGGTGCACAGCTTCCGTGAACTGCGCATGGCCTTTGCGCGGCTTCGAAGAGAGGGGGAGACGGAGAGGGAGAGGGAGAAAGAGCGGCGCTCTCTTTTCAACTAAAAAACCAAGAGGCGCAGCCACACCTCAGCCGTGCGCGGGAGAGGGATCGCTAAAGTACGCGCACACGTGCACACAATGGAGTGCCGATGACAGGTTTTGCGGAAGCCTAAGTGGGGATGGGGGACGGGGGAAGGCGCGTACTGCTATATCTCTACGTAAAATGCGCAACACTACATTCACTACACCAAGTAGGAGAGAGAGGGAGAGAGCGCCACCCTACACTGCTAAGGCACAAGTCTTTGACCGAGGCAGACGATACGCACACACATACCAAGAGGAGACGACGTGAGTGTCTCGAGGCACGTACGAGAGTGGAAGCGAGAACGTGTTACCTACACGCACAGAGAGACATGTAGAGGTACGGCTCTCTGAACGGCAAAAGCACGTCAGTTCAGGGAGTCGATGCAAGTGGCAAGAGGAGAGGGGGACGGGTGAAGGTGAAAATGGAGGTAGGAGGAGACGCCCTCTCGGTCTTCCTGCACATACACCACACAGCGGAGTAGCGCACGTGTGTGGTGGGTGTGCGAGAGCGAGAGTGTGTGCGTGAGCGCGCCACTTGTCTACACATCAGGACCACAAGGGCGAGGTTCCTGTGGTGGTATTGGAGGTGACGGCATGGGGAATGGAAGAAGAGAGGGGGGGGGAGGAAGAGAGAAGAGCACTTCACTGTGTGGTGCATCCCCTCTGCCTCTGCCTCTTCCCACATCACCGCTCTCCCTCGTGCTCACCAGCACCACCGCCACCGCCGCTTCACGTTCGTTGATGCTGCCGTGTGACTTCATTGGCTCAGTTTGGCTGAGCAGATGAGAGAGGGGAGGGAGATGCAGACAGACTTTCCCTAATCGTTACGCAAGGACGGCATACATGTATCTGAGCGTGAGCGCTTGTGCACACCAGCCCCCCTCCCCCCTCTCACGGACTCGACCCCCTTTCCTCATTCCACAAGTAAGAGGCGACACCACAGTGGTGGTGGTGTGGTGGTGGGCCCGTTGTTGCCAAGGAGGAGGAGGAGGGGGTGAGGGCTGATGTGCGTGTGTGTGTGTGCTGTAAAACTTTACATGATGTGTAAGAGAAGGAGTAAAGGACGAACGAACCAACCAACGAACCAACACACACGCACACACGCAAGGGGGGCTCTACAGGCACCTCTGCCCATTCGCGCCCGGGGTGCAGCAGGGACGGAGCGGAGGTGTCGCCCCCTTCTCCTTACCGTGTAGTCGGACGAGCAAGTGTGTGTGTGTGTGTGCGTGTGAGGAAAAAAAAACGCGAGCTCAGCAGCACTGATAGGAACTGTACATGGCTGTATGGGAGCATGTGGGTGTGCTGGGGGAGAGAGGATGTGGCAGGGAAGAAGTACCTGCTGCTGCGACCCAGATGCGTCCGCTCTCTGATCTCTGCAGCCCCCTATCACCACCACTGTGTGCGAGTGTGCAATCATGAACAGCGCCGCCACCACCACATTCCTTCTCACTTCTCCCTCACTAAGCATTTGTCTCTGATTCTCTCTACTGTTAATCAGCAGCGAAGGGCAATGGTGACTACCTCTTGCACAGTGGCACGGGTGACACCGATGGCTGCGAGGTGGAGGAGGTGGGGACTTCCAGCGGGGGGAGCTGCGGGGGCGGTTGCATGTCCTTGCCGCCGCCCTCCTCCTGCACGGAGGTGGTGCGCCACAGAGACTCCGTGCGCGCAAGCAGTCGACGTGTCTGCGCCACCGCGCCGCCTTGCTGCTGCTTGCGATTGCGCACTGCACTGAAGGCGCTGTCGCCCGATGCGTGAAGAGTTGACGGCGGCAGTGGCAACGCCAAGTGCGCTGCCACTGCCGCTGGTGATACGTTCGCAGCCTCCGCATCTACCCGCAGCAACTCGGAGGAGAGCGGTGACTGTGACTGCGACGACGAGGCCGCAGACGGCGTCAATTGATGGGGGACGGATGGACTGCCATTCCGGGTGGCGTGCACCTTCTGCTGCGTCGCGAGCCCCTGCCGCTCACGCAGCGTGTCGCTGACCCGCTGGCGGCGTAGCTGAGCCGCCATCTGATCACGCTCCTTCTCCTCTGCGAGCTTCGTCGTGAGGAGGCGGTTCTGCCGGTGGAGGTCGTTGACGGCGCCGGTCAGCTCCTGCAGCTGCCACTGCATGCGCGTGCGCTGTGCCTCCAACTGCAGAAGGTCTTCCTCCTTTGGAGTTGTGTCGATGAGGCCGGCGGCATCGCTGCTGCCGCTGCTGCCGGTTGCCGGCGTGGCCCTCGCGCCACGGTCGTGCTCTCCCGCAGACGTACCACTGCCGTTACCTGTGCTGACGCCGCAAAGTTGCCTACACTGCGCCTCCATCTCGAGCGTCAGCATCGCGCGGTGAAAGTGCTGACCGGAGATGTACTCGAGAAAGCCCACCTCTGTGTGATATGCTTCGAAGCGGTACGCGACGCGTACGTCGGGCAGGTGCGTCTTCGCAGTGTCGTTGCCGGCGCTACTGGAAAGGAAGTGCAGGGGCCCTAGCTTCTCCTCCTTGAACTTCACACTGAAGTTGGACAGCAACACGCTGTTGCGCGCCACCTCGGAGAGGTCGCTCGGGCTCAGCTTCCATACCTTCGAGGCGATGGAGTACTCCTCCAGCAGCGGCTCCTGCGTGTGGTGATAGAGCAGCGGGCTGTCCGTGCCAAGCGAGACGCGCAGCCCACGCCTGAAGAACTCCGGGAAGGGGTTGTGCAGGTAATTCAAGTCCAGCTTTGTGTTGTTGCTGAGCGGGCTCAGCGTCACACCAACTTGGGCCAGATAAAACAGGTACTGCAGTGGCGCACTGTCGGCGAGGCGTACGCCGTAGTTGATGCCCTGCGCCAACAGAAAACCGCCGATGAGGTGATCGATGCTGCCGGCCTCCCCGCAGCTGGGGCGAAAGGAGAAGATAGAGAAGCGGCGCCGCTGGCGGAAGTGGTTCAGCGAACGCAGATTGGCGTACAGGTGGTAGAGGTAGTAGTTGTACGGCGGCTCCTCTTCACTTGTCCACGCGTGCGGGGCGCGCATGGCGAGGTGCAGCGGCACCTCCGGCCGCCGCTCATCCTCGACGCAGTCGAAGGCGGCAATGTGGTTGACAAAGTGAAAAAGGCGAGGGTCGCTGTGGGGGTGGAGGGAAATGCGCCACAGGGGCTCGAAGATGTGCTCGAGGTACTCGGCGAAGCTGGCGACTCGGCCTGCCGTTCTGAGAGAGCTGTAGATGCGCGGAACCTGTACCACCCACTGGTTGTGCGAGGAGGACATGCCGTGGGTATCAAACCAGTGCGACAGGAGAGCCCACTCCTCGGCACTGGCGCCGTAGACGGGTAGGCGGCTCTCCGTGAAGGTGTGCCGATCGCGCGACAGCTCCTCAAAGGTGCGCTTCGTCAGCTCCGCGAAGTAGCGGCCATTCATCTGGTTGTCCGTCTTCAGCAGCAGCGTCAGCAGCTCGTCCTGCCGTTGCCCCTCAGGGGCAAACGGGTTCTGCGGCGCGCCGCCGTCACTCGATGTTGCACCGGCCTGCACGTTCAAGTCGTCCACCGTCAGCGAGTCTGCCGTGATGTGCAGCTCCGAAAGCAACTGGCGCAGTGTCTGGGGTTCTTTGCCTTGAGGGTGCGACACAATATCGTCGCCGTTATGCGTTGCCTTGTCCACGATAAAGGCGAGCAGCTGGCGCGCCGTCATGCCTGTCTCCATACGGATGTTGTTGTCCACTTTGGTCGACTGATAAAAGTCGCGGTTGTGAGACGCACGCGCTGCTGTGCTGCCGAGCTCGCGGCTGTGATTCACTGCCGCATGCAGTTTAAAGCGGTGCTCCAGCAGCTGCAGCCGCCGCAGTGCAAAGTCGCGGACGTGGATGTGGTCGATGAGGCGACGTATTTCCTCAACGTGGTTGCAGAACTCCGTGTAGTGGTACATGTCCTGCGGCAGGCGCGGAATCTGGTGCACCTCATGTGGCACAATGATGCCTTCCACCGTCTTGTACTTCCACTCGTCCTCGTCAAACTGCAGATACGAGCTGGCGCCGGTGGCGTTAGGCGCGTGCCCGCCGCCCACCCCCTTATCGTGCGGCGACGACGCACTCTTTTTGAAGGCCCAACTCATCGACTGCGTTGGATGCGGCAGCACCGTCTGCGGGTCGTGGGTCAGCGCCGCCAGCCAGCCGGCCTTGACGTCAGTGCTGACCACACCGTCGCCAGTGGCGACGACCGTACTGCGGGAAGGCTGGGGTGGTAGCGGCAGTGAGCTGTACTGGTGGCGCAGGTCCAGGGCACGGTGCAGCGCCTGCACGAGGTGGGCGTTTTGGATGTCGCGGTCGAATGGCCCAATGAGAGCGGCGCGCGGGAAGTCGACAGCGGGGTCCAGCACAGCGTACGGTGCCTGCGACTGAAGCGCACCAGCTGCCCCGCCCGCCGACACTATGCCTGGTTGGGTGCTCGGGGCTGGGGTGGTGACTGCGCTGCGACCCGGTGACAGTACAGCAGTGAAGCGGTTCGGTGCTGTGCGCACGTCGCGGCGGGCCCCGCTCTGCGCGTCTTCCAACCGCGGCCCGGCCTCGGCGACGGGCACTGCGGCCCCTATCATGAGGCCCGTTGGGGAGCCAGGCGACAGAAGTAACAGTTTACGCTCTGCTGTCCATGATTCGTGGCGCAGCTGCAGCCGCGCCGTTGGTACGCTGGTCAGCTCGACCGCGTTCGCCCGCCAGCCGTCGCGCAGGAACCCCGTGCCTAACCACACCGCCTTCACTTCCTCTTCGAACGACGACATGCACACAGAGTGCAGCGTCATCTCGCTGATGTCGGTCGGTGAGAGGCGGTGGACCTTCGCCGCCGTCGTGTACTCTTCCAACAGCGGGTCCTGTGAGGAGTGGTAGTAGAGCGGGTTGAGAGTGCAGAGGGAGACGCAGAGACCACGCCACAGCAGGCGTGCCACAGGGTGTTCATCCAGGCTCGTGGTGCCGAGACTGCTGCGGGCGATGGGGCACATGGCTACGCCAATCTGGTGCAGACCGTACAGGTACTGCAGTACCGGCTGCCGGTCCAGCGCGACGGCGTCGACGACGACGTCAGCGATGAGATAGGACAGCAGCAGGAGACTCGCATCGTGCGCCGAGGACGTGTTTGGCATCGTGGCGCTTGATGCCACAACACGCAGCTGCAGCACGTTCTGCCCACGACGGCGGCGCAGCGCGTTGAGAGAGCACAGGTTCGCCCAGATGTAGTAGCAGAGGTACGTGAGGGAGACGGGCTCTGTGTAGGGCGTGTCAGCCGGACGACGTCGCCAGCCAGTGCTCATCGCGTCCCCATGAAGCGCCGTGGCGTCGACGGCTGCGACGCCACCATCCGCGCCACCACCGCTCGCACGCTTGCGTCCACCATCGCCTGCTGCGGTGCTGCCCATGACGTCCGCGTTCTCGTTGCCCGTAAGTAGGAGCGCACCGGTGCGCTGCAGAAGGGCTGCGAGGTCAACGTACTTTGGGTCCTCAGGCGCCAGCGTGGCCATGAAGAGAGGGAGAAATATGTGGTCGAGCAACTGCTGGTAGTTGTCGTAGTTCAGCACCTCGTCAGGACTCGCGCCGGATGGGAGGGCCGCGGCAGAGACGGCGTTCCCGCCAGCCCCCGAGCCAGAGAGGCAGTGACCGACGCCGTGCATGTCATTGCCGGTGATCGAGCGGTCATCGCGCGGCTCATCGCCGTCTGCGCGGCCGGTGTGCATGCCAAAGGAGAGGGAGGGAGCCCTATTCGCGGCGGCGCCGCCGCGACTGCACCACTTAGTGACTGGGAAGGCAAGTTGAAACTGATTAGTGCAGAAACTGTCGAGCTCGTGCGTCCGTACCCACGTGGCCGTGTTCTCCCATTCCTGGGCGAGCGCACCGGTAATCTCGAGCGTCATTTCGGTCGCTTGGACACCGCCTGTGCGTAGCTCGTTGCGCGTCAGGTATGGCTGGATCGCACCCGCCAGGTACGTCCCCCGTTGTGAATGCTCACCGATGGAGAGAAAAAGGCGAAGCAGTGCGGCACTGTTGCGACCACTGCCGTTCATCGACGGGTCTAGAGCGTTGTAGTAGGGCAAGGCACGGTTCACCGAGGGCTGCAGGCCGAGCCCTTCCACCGTCAGCAGGTAGGGGTCGGGGAGGCCGAGCAGCTCGCAGACGCGAGCCAGTGTTAGCTGCTCCCCATTCGGCGCCCCCACACCGCTGCCGGTACCTGTCGTGACCAACCCAATTCCCCATGGTGTGTCGTCAGACACGCCAACGACGTCATTGCCATGCTCGTCGATAGTGCGCTGGATGTACTCCACCAGCGACTGAGCGTTCATAGCTGTCGAGGCACCGACGCAGGTATCGACGCGGCAGGCGTTCGCGAAGAGGCCGCCGCCGCGGCGGTAGCGGTCGGTGTTTTCTTCGACGTCAGTGTTGTAGAGTCGGTGGAGATGGTACTTCTCCTCCAACACCTCCAGGCGGTACCTGCTCGCCGCAACGCAGGAGGGGTGCTGCACGCACGCCGCCAGCGTGAGCACGTCGGCGCGGAACTGTGCCAGTGAGGCGATTGGCGTCTTTTCATCCGACCAGAAGAAGACGCCGTCCACCTGCTGCAGAGTGGTGGGCCCCGTCATGGGTGGTTGCGGGAGGACTTGCTGCTGCTGCTGCTGCGGGGGTGTCGGTTGGGCTGGGTGCGGGGCGCCTTGGACTGGCTGTGTGGGGCGGCTCGCCTCGGCAGCGAAAACAGAGACGCTAGCGAGGCGGTTGACTCCGCCGTTGCCGTTGCTGCTGCTGCTGCCGCCACCGTTCAGTTCGCAGTGACCCTTGTCAACGTCCTTGTACGTTTCGCGCATGCGCAGTGCGCCCAGAAGACGCGGTTGTGCAGCGGCCATCTCAACGCCACCGTCGTCGCCTGGTAGCTGCAGAGTATATACATTGGTGACAGCGGACGTGTTGTTGCTGTTGCCAGCGCTGCCGACTGCCGACGTACCGCCGCGCGCTGCCGCGAGTTCGCCCCACATTACACTAGACGGTTGACGGTACTGCAGGCTGGTCGGCCGCACACGCGACTGCGTTGACACGCCACTTCCGACGCCAGTGTTACTCGAGACAGCGGCGATGGGCACACTGCCACCGCTCGTGCTGTTGAAGAGGGAGGAGGAGAAGCGTCCGCGACACGACATGGAAGGCCCGTTGGCTGCCGTTGCGCCCGTCCCGCCAGGGGCGGAGGGCACGCGACTAGTGCCATGGAAGGCGGCAGCGGGGTCACCGCTGCCGCCGTTCTTGTTGACCGCCCGGTCCTCTGCGTACGCGGTGGAGGTGCTGCGCTGCCGCCCTGGGTAGCTGCTGATGGAGGCGAGGCTGATGGCCTCATCAGTGCTCTGAGCACTCATGGAGACCCCCACACCGCCAACAACAATGAAAAGTACTGATGGGTGCGCGCCCTCTTTTCCCGTACGTAGACGCAGAGCCCCCACCACCTCCTTTCTTCCGGAGTATTTTGTGTGTGTGCACGTGTGTGTGCGCTCTCGAGCACGCTTTCATCAACGACAGGGCCCCCCGCCTCCCGCGCGGCGGCGGCAGTCGGCAGTCGGCAGCAGCCCAGAGAAACAGACGTACGCCATACGTACGTGGTGAAGAGAAGAGGAGTGGAGGAGACGTTAGGGGGGAGGGGTGAGAGGGCTGAGGAAAGAGCGACCGATCGATCATAGGGGAGGGGGGGGGGCTGGCATGACCCGAGAGTCCAGTGGGGTGGTGGGTGGCACTGGAGGCTCATACATGGCAGGTGCCAACCGGTTGCCCCCGCGCTTTTCCCACACGTATTCTTTGACCTGCTTGAGCGCGCGCGAAGGGCAGCAACGAATTCCTCAACCCCCACACGATATGGACATCGTCCTCATTATTCTCCGGAAGACATGCCCATTTTCTCATACACATACCCTGCCGCGATAAGGCGGACCTCCCCCTATCGGCTACTCTGTGATGAGATCAGCGCCGCTGACACGCATACACACACATACACACACACATACGCTCATCCGTACTCGGTCTCCAGCACCCACGCAACGGCAAACACCGCTGGTAGCTTCATCAGGGTCACACGTTTCGTCCACTAAATATCGGTTACCCCTACCTCGCTCAGGCCATGTGTCATGTAGCGTTTTGGCTTCTTCGCATGCGCCGGTACCGACTTCATGCCGCCGCACGTGGGGTCGATGTCGATCGGCGACTCCCAGACAGAGCGGCCGGTTAAGAGCACCTCGCGGTCGATGTAGTCGACCACGTTGGAGTAGTTGTACTGGACCACCTGCGCAAGGTTCTTCTTGGTGTAGAGGTCGTACTGATACTTCCACTCCGGCACGTTCGGCCACTTCATCAGCGTCTCCTCCTGCGCCATCTCGCGGCGGACGGCCTCCTGGTAGACCGGGTCTACGGCGGCGTACGGCTGCGCTGTGGCGGGCACTTCCTCCTCCACTGAGAGCACGACTGCTCCGTCGATGGACGTCAGGCCAAGAGACTGCACATAGGCCAGTCCATCCTTTGCATCATAGGTGACCCGCACCTCCCACGGGCCCTCGATTTCGTCTGGGTGTACAGGACGCGGCACATCATCCACTTTGGTGAACTGCGGCGGCGTGGTCGTGATGTTGGGGAAATAGCCGAGCTGAATGACTGCCTTGCTGAGGACAGAGCGCTGCTGGTACTTGATATGCTCGAGCGGGCTGCGTGGGGGCGGGGGTCGCGTCTTGGGGGGCGGCACCGGTAGCTGCGCTGCCTGGACGACGTCGTGGGCAACCGCGTTGCCGTCGTCCTTGCCGTTCGACTCGGCAGCCGATGTGCCGCGGTGTCCACTGTACACCCCCGGGGCAAGCTCTACCACTGTGTAGTCGTACACGCTCGCCGACTCGGCACCTCCCGTGCTGCTGCCAGGCCACTTATAGTACTCCTCTACATCGCGCCGCTCTGTCATGTACTGCTGCCACAGCTGCTCCGCGTCGCGCTTCTTCGCCAGGACCTCCTCGGGCAGCTGCATCGTGAGGGCCACAATGCCCTTGTGCTCCTCGAACACGTCGAAGCGTCCAAGCAACTCCCGCAGCCGCTCTTCGTCGACGCGGCGGCTCAGCACCAGCTTCACCGTACACATCGAGCAGTGGGCCCCAGGCGGGGGTGGCGGCCCCGGTGGGTAGCGGTAGATGCCTTTGGCGAGACGCTCCTGGAAGATGCGCACAGCCTCGGCTGTCGCCTCCGCGTCGCGCTCCTTCACTACCCTCTTCACATTCTCCATCGAGTCCTCCACCATCTTCAGTCGCGACGGCGCCGGCATCGCCCCCAGCTCTTCCTGGTGCTTCAGGTAGTGCTCTCTGATGGTGCTCAGCATGTTGCGCTCCTTCAGCAATGACAGCCATACCTGCTGCAGATCCGCAAGGCTCTTGCGGCGCAAGCACTCCAGTGGCCAAGCCCCACCAGGGATGGCCGGCCGCTTGTTGTTCAGGAAGTTTCCATCGACAAACTCGTACAGCGCCGCCACGTTGGCACGCCGCGCAGAGCGCCGCATCTTCTCCGCTTCTCTGCTTCCGGGGGTTTTCTTTGTCTCTGTGGCTGTGAGTATGTCTTGACGCGGCTGTACCACCCCCTTTCCCCATTGCAGACTTCAGCAGAAACGCAGGCAACAGACAAGCAAACGTGTCAGCCACGCCAGCAGCAACACGAGACCTCTTTAGCGTGCCGTGCAAGACATGTGCGAATGAATTTGTGAGAAAGTGAGGGGGGTGGGTGGGAGTAGAGAAGGGGGAAGGGAGGGCCGAGTAGAACTCATCAAGCACCAGGAGGATACACGGATGCCTTACCTGCGTACCCACATATGCAACTATCTGATCCTCGCTTGTGACGCCCACGTGCTTGTGACTTGGCTGTTCCACGATGGTGTGCGTGTGCCTGCGTTGGGGTGTTTTGTTCGTTGTCTCCTTTGAGGTCATTCGTGTGTGTCCCCCCCTTCCCCCCTCATCACCGACAAACATGTCTTACGAGAGCGCGAGGGAGGAGGATAACACAGGAGAGAGAGAGAGCCACGCACTCACACATACGTGTGCAGCTGATGGCGATGGAAGTGGCTGCGCTGAAAAGATGTATGGGAGATCCGGAGACGGGAAAAGGCGTGATGTCGGGCAGCAGGGAGGACCCCGAGCCGCGCCATCTGCTTGGGCGACGCCTTCACGTCTCTCCCGCCGTAGCAATGCTGCCGCCTTGCCTGAGAACCGGTCGTTCGTTACGCGAACATGCGCCGCATCATTCTCTTCTCCTTCGCCACCTCCGCCTGGCGACCTTGCTCCACGGCGTGCGTCAACTGCAGCACCGCCGCCTCAAGAGCATCGCTGCCCCCGGCAGGATGAGCTGCTCCTCCTCCTGAGGCTGCTGCTGCTGCTGCTGCTGCTTTCAGCGTACATATATCTGCCTCAGCCAAAGCCCACTCGGAAAGCTTTACGTAGCAGGTGGCGCGACGCAGCAGCGCCTTGCCAGCCGGGGTGTCGCTAAAGTGAGCTGAGGCGCGGCTTTGCGCGCCGGCATCGAGGGCGGCTCGCAGTGTAGGTTGCTCTAGCACGGCGGTTGCACATTTAACTCCCTCTTGGTAACGCCCTAGCTTCATGTTGGCCAGCACAAGGTTGTTGAGAGTGGTGGCGTACAGCTGCGTCACTTGCGCTTGGAGCATGAGCAGCGCTGCCTCCGCTGAGGCCGTTGCAGTCGTCGTAGATGGCGATTCGTTCCCACTGACCGCCGCCGCTTTCTTTGGTTGCTTGCGGCGTTGCTCTTCCTGTAGCATCTGCACGAGCCCGCCGTTGCCATCCGCGTCGCTGCCGCCGCCATTGGCGTATCCCAGAGCAACGGGGGAGGCTGACTGGACCACATCACATGGCAAGTACTCGGCGAGGTGGAGGTACACCTTCTTGTACTGAAAGGAGGCGCCACGTGGGTTGCCGGCTTGCAGCGCGGCGTTACCCGCCGTTTTGGCTGCCTGCGCTTGCTGCAGGCAGTAGGCGGCTTTGGGGCACGAGCTGGGCGGCACTGACGCAGAAGAGAGTGAGGAGGGCACCGTCATGCTCATAATTACGTGCGCCACTGTGTACGCGTTTACTCAAGCCAAAAGGGAAAAATAAAAGGCGTCGGCGTCTGCATTGTGTGTCTCGCTGCGTTACGGCCCCGCCAACACTTTGCGGCAGTTGTGCGTGAGTGGCTTCGCCCCGATGAGTGTGGTGCGGTCGGTAGGGCGTGTCATCGGGTTCCGTCGCGGGTGAATGAGGCGGTGAAGAGCCAAGGGCAGGGGTGGGGCGGAAACAAAAGGTGCGGGGGAGAAGAAGAAACTGATAAGTGAGGAAATCCAATGACGACGCCGCTGCGTGGATGAGCGAAGTGTGCACGTTCCCCCATCTTCTTCTCACGATTTCTTTCAGTGCTCAGGCAATGGCCCCATTCGACAAGGCCCCCGCCCTCCCTCCGAAAGGTAACCAGAGCGAAGAAGTGGCTTGGCAGTGTGCATACGTGTGAGTGCGTCAGTGTGGCGATGTGCGTGAGCGCGATGGAATTTGAGGATGAACGTTAGGTGCCAGGATAAGCAGGAGAGAGAGAGAGAGGGAGATACGAAGAGGCTCATCCCTTCCCCACGCCATCCCCCCCTCTTTCGCCTACGTCTGCGTTGGGGGGGGGGAGGGGGCTCACGTCAGCCACGATGCTGTTGTGGTTGCTGCTGCTGTCTCTGCCGACGCGACTTGCCTTGTTCCGCTTTCCGAAGCGCAAGCAGAGCATGATGCATGTCGGCTGGCAGTGCAGCCTGCACCACCACGCGGTTAGGTCCCTCCTCATCGCTCGCCTGGCCGTCACCGCTTGTGGTGGCGAGGATGTTAACCGCGTAGGCGTGGAGCGCGGCTCGCTGCATCCCGAACGTCGTTCCCGAGTGGCCTGCGGCTACCCCAGCATGGTAGCGAGCGTCGCCAACAAGAGGGAAGCCGAGTTGCGCAAAGTGCTGCCGTATCTGGTGCCGCCGCCCGCTGCGCAGCTCCACCTGCACGTAGGCGACCCCAGTAGACGCGAAATACTCGAGTACGCGGTAGCACGTGATGGCATTCCGCTGGTCTTGTAGAGCGGCGTGCAGGGTGGCGTACTGCTGATGTACATGTGCAAGAGAACAGGGAGAGCTGGGGATACTCGATGACTGCGACAACGTCGAGGCGGCACCCGAGACCGAGAGCGTGTCTGCGCTGTGTCGCGCGGACAACTGAAGCTGACAGTCATGGCTCAGCGACAGCGCTGGACGCCAGCGGATGGAGGCCGCCGTGGCGCCAGCCGCGTACACCGGTGCGCACACAACAGTGCTCGCCATCGGGGACAAGAAGGGCGATACGCTGAAGAGCGGCGCCACCTCTGCGCTGTCATTGCTGTACGGCACAGTGGACGCGCTGGACGAGGACGAGAAGGGAGGCCACCGTTGCACGAGCGCCCGATACGTCTTGCGTATGTGGTGCTCTCGTATCATCGTGTCGGTGGCGCCGTGCAGCGCGGCCGCGTTGCGGGCAACAAGGACGACGCCGCTCGTGCCCACGTCAATGCGGTTTACGAGCCCCTGTTGACGAAGAACTGGCACGCAGGAAGGTGGAGAGGACGGTGGCAGTGACGACGAGGACGCACCGGCGTCACGATGCTCGTCGTTGCCATCCGCTGTCACCACCCCTCCCGCCCTCCAGGGCAGCTCGCAAGTGAGAAAGGGGTACACGAGAGACGGGTAGTGTGCGTGCAGGGTGCAGTTCACGCCGGCAGGCTTGTAGACCGCGTGCAGTCCGTGCGGGAGTATTGGTGGGGAGGCGAGTAGAACGATTGCGTCAGGTAAGCCATCCTTGTCATCCTTGCTCAACGAGGCTTCCACGCTAGCGGGCGTGGCCGCTGCGGCAGTGCCCACGAGGGCGCTGGCTGGACTATCGACTGCTGGTACGGTCGCGGCTGACTGAGCTGTGAAGGTTGCCTGCTCCCCCTTCTGCTGGGGAGAGCATGACGCCGTGGGTGGAACGTCGAGGACGGGGCGGCAGTGGCGGTCATGCCAGTAGTCCACGGCAGCTTGCAGGCTCACCACGAAGAGGTTCATGGCGAGCGGGGGGGCAACTGTCGTTGATGCGGACTGAGTTGCGGCTGCGACTGCGACGGAGGCCGCTTCCTCACCCTCCCTCTTTGGGTCCACATCGTCGCCACGCACGTAACGGGCGAAGAAGGCCTCCGTCGTGCGCGTTGGGTAGCGGTCGAGGCGCCGCAGCGTGCGACCGACAAGGCGTGCGGCAGCGTTGCGGTCCCACTCAGCCGGTGGCAACACAAGGGCTGGTGGCGCTGATGCGCTGCCGTTCCCTTCCTCTGCTGTGCGGGGGCTGGTCGCGGTCGTGGTGGGGGTGGCGGAAATGGGCGCGGCGTAATCGCGCGGCTGCCGCGGGTCTTTCTTTAGGCCTGGCGTCACTGCCGCCCCTACGACTGCCTCCTCCTTCGCTGCCGCTGCCGCTGCTGCTGTCACTACGCGCTTGAAGAAGGATCGGTGGAAGATGCCCTTGAAGTAGTTGGCCACCGCGTGCGCCTTATCGTGCGGCGCAATGAAATAAAGGACTTGCGGAAGTGGAGGCGGGGAAGGAGATGTGGCCTGCGGGTGGCATCCAACGCTGGGGTGTGGGGCGATGGTGCGAGGTGTGTCGGGGAGGGAGGGGAGAGGGGCACGGTCCGTCGTCGACAGGGACGACGCAGACGGCCGTGACACCTGGCCGAGGCGCTGCAGCAGGAGCGCCGTGACGACTGCGGCCGCGCTCTCTGGCGCCAGCACCACAGCCGCTTTCTCTTGTAGTTCCTCCTCGCTGTGTGGCTGCACTTCCAGCACTCGCGCCAGCTCGCGCAGCGCCACACCGTCGCTGTCCGCGATTTGGCTTAGCGTTTCGCAGTAGAGAGAGAGGTGGTAGTTGCGCCAGTCCTGCACGGCGGCACAGAGATGGCAAAACACCTGCGGCGACACCACGTGAACGTCCGTGATGTCTGTGCTGGGGGTTCGTGCCTGCGCCGACGACGATCTTGCGAGAAGGCTGGTAGCATTACCTGAGGCAGAGATGGGTCTTGCTGATAGTCCGGCCGCTGCGTACGCCTCTGGCGGGGGTGGCTGAAGCAGAGCGATAGCCGTCTGCGCAAAGGCGCCTTCGAACACACTGACAGCCTTGTCACTGTCGCTGCGTCCTTGTTGCTTCTGTTGAGTGGCGACCGCGCGTGCGACCATGCTGCTGCCGAGCGTGAGGAAGAGGGTGTGCACGTAGTCGTGCAGGGCCGCGTAGTCGGCAGGCACGTTAAGGAAGAGCGCGGCGCATGTGTGTGTGCGTGCGTTGCGCAGCACCGTTGCGACTGTCAAGTTGTCCTTCCCACCCACCTCCAACACCTCACCGAGCACACAGAGTGTGTACCACGGCAGCTTCTCCAGTGCGTGACTGCGAAGGAGGTACGCGCGCGGCATTGTCCTATTCGGCCCCTTGCAACAACTGCCGCCGCCGGCACGCTTCGATGGTCGTCGCGGTTCCTGGAAGCGGACGAGGGAGGCTGGGAGGTGACGCGGGAGGTGCTGCAGCACCCATAGACGACGTCGCAGGCGAACTACGCACGTCGGTGGGGTACCTGTGGCACGGCCGGCTGCCACCTCCGCAGCCGCGGCCGCCTCCAACAACTGCGACGGTGCTACCTTCACCCTGTTCCCCGCAGACTTCGCCTGGCACTCCCCGCACTGCTCTTCAGAAGCGGTCAGGTGTGACAGCACGCGCAGCCCCGGCGACGGCGGGTATTGAAGTAGGCGCAGCTCTGTCGGCGTCACGGGGGCAAGGGCAAGGCGCCTCGGCAGCGGCGGAAGCGTGCTGCTGGACGAGTTCGCCGAGCCTCGTTGAGGTGAGGGTCGCCACGGCACGCGGTGTCGGTGCAGCACCGACGCCGTAGAGAAGAGTTCCGCTACGGACAGTTGCTGGGGCACCGTAGAGAAGGTGCTGTGCGGCTCGATCGGTGCCGCAGATGCGAAAGGGGGTTGTGTTGCGTCACCTGCAAGAAGACTGTCGATGGCGACCTGCCACTGGCCCTGCAGCAGCAGCGCCGCCATCGACTTGTCTTCCTCCCGTGTCCCTACCACATCCTCGCGACCAACAAGCACGTCCTGCCCCAGCTCGCCGTTGAGAAGAGACTGCTGGGCGTCAAAGACGTTGCTTGTACCAGGCGCATGCGTGCTGTGGCGCGCATGCCACTGCTTAAGCTCCGTGTACCAGGACGATGCCCACGCAGCGAGGCGGCGTTCGGCCTGCGCCGTAGCGTCTTCTCCGCCTTTTCCAGAGTCCTTTGGTGCAGCAGCGTCCTGCCAAACGACGGAGCGCGGCACGGAGACGGCACCACGGCCACCCCGAGACGCTGACGCCGTCAGCAGTTCTTCCACTGCCGAAGCGTAAAAGCGATGGTAATCCGACGTGGCGACCTGCGTGGCTGCGACGCGTATGTCGTGCAGGAGGACCGCGTAGTGCTCTAGCATGCGGCGCTCCGTTAGTGATACCGCCCCACCCGCTTTGAGAGGAGTGTTCGCGGTTGGTGCCGTCGGTGGACTGAAGCCGAGGTGATTCTGCGTGGTATGGCTGTCAGCGCCTTCTTCATACCCGATGTCCGCGAGCGTGGCGACACTATCGCCGCCGCCAACACGGTGCAGCGACACCATATGAGAGGAGGAGAGCTCACCAGATCGCTGTGCAGCGGCTGCCGCCACGGATGCCTCCACCGCTGCTTGGGTGCGCGAGGTATGGATGACACACCAACTGCGGAACGCCTGCGCTGCGTGGATGGCGTCTGCGAGCTGACGGCGTCTCCTCGCACGGTCGGCGAGGCGGCTACAGTCAATGCTGTGGGAGCTGGCGGAGAAACGCATCTCCTCTGTCGAAGCGATCTGGTGCGCCTTCGGCCGCCTTCGCCTGGAGCTGCGCTCACACTCGTTCGGTGCGTGGCTCGAGGATATGCGCAATGACGAGTCCGACAGCGTGTGTGGAAGTAGGCCACCGTGTATGAAAGAGGAGGCACGCCTCCTCTGAAGCGTCCATAGCGGCGGTGACGACGTTCTGCACAAAATGTCTGACCAGCGCCGAGACACCGCCAGTGCATGAGCTGCCCGCATGGAGATAACACACACACGTGTGTGTGTGTGTGTGTGTGTGTGTGTGTGTGTGTGTGCACCTCCGTGCGAAATTACAAGGACGACGTGAGAGTGGAGAAGTTGGCAGAAGGGGGAGAGGGAAGTACGATGCCAGCGATGGAAAGCAAAAGGGGGTGCGTGGGCTGGCGGTACGTCATGCTGAGCAAATACCGTCACGTGCATGAGGAGGACGCCGATGCCTTAAGCGCCGCGTTTCTTTGCTCTTTCTCACCTGTGCATGTCTGTGCACCTGTGTGGGCACACAGATACACACACAAAGGCCCCCGCTCCTTCGACAACGTGAGGGAGAGAGAGAGAACCGCACCGAGGCCACGCCTGCAGGAAGAGAGTGCGAGGCCACCTGTCTCACCTGGCGGCGACATGAGGGGGTGCGGATGGGCGGGGGACTCAGCCCGAGGAAACAGGCAGTGGAAGGAACGAGAGGGGGGACCATAAGGCCACTGGGGCCCCTTCCCAAAGACAATGGGGAACTACAAAGTAGCGCTGGCAGATGGAGTGAAGCGCTCGCTCCTACACGACAGAGAAAGCGAAAAGCCGGGACAGTCCCCACCCGACCTCGTCGCACCGTTGTGTCCTGAGAAGGGTGTGCCACAGTCAATCAATCAAGCAAAGACGACATCCTCTTCTGCAGGGACCGGCGCACTCTCGCTTGCAGGCTTGGGAAGGGTGAGGAGGAGGAGAGAGGGAGGGCGAGAGCGCACGCACGAGTCAACGTTAGTCGGCCAGCATATATATATATATATATTTTTTGCGGTCCAAGGCACGCCTCCTCCTTAGTACACTGATGCGCACGTGTCTGCCTGTTTGTACCTGTTTACTGTTCCACTACTCGAAGCCGATTGACCACAGCAGAAGACACCAAGCCGCACCGGCCCCTAAAACAAGGCAACACCCTCATCTGACACAGCCAGCGATCGAGTGGCAGGGCGGGCGAAAGGAGAAATTGAAGGGCTGCCATTTTCCAGTCACGCACAGTGCAGGGCCGCAGACAGACAGGCAGGCAGACGAGAGAGAGGGAGACACACACACACACACACACACACACACGCACACACACGCCAACGAGCAAGCAGAGATACAATCAAAGGAGAGGACGTGGCGCACATCCACCAGCGCAGCTCAAAGGAAAAGTGGGCAAATGAAGAAGACGAAGCGGCGCCGGGGCAGCGAACCAGACAGAGAGGTGGAGACCAGACAGGATTTGAACGTGTGTGGAGGGAGGGAGGAGGCGATACCCACACACACGCACACAGTGGGGGGAGGCACGAAACGAAAGGAAAAATAGTGCAGAAATAAACGACAAGAGAAAACCAAGCAAAAATGCAAACGCCGCAGAGAAGAGGATGAAGGGGGGAGGGGCGGGGTGAGTAGTATGAGGTGGGTGGCCCTGGCAAACACTGGCGTGCTCAGCATTGCGAATTTGTTGCCTGCCGACGTCTGCCCATGTGTGCATGTGAGGAGGGAGGGAGGGGGGGGGGAGGAATACCTAATGAGTAACTAGAGTTCTTTTATCGTCCAACGCCATCATTCCACCGTGAACAGGTCACCAACTACAGGCATACAGCACCACAGTCCATCCACATCCCTGTGCCACACTGCAGCTAAATCCCCGTCGTCTCGGACGAGACGTCTCTGCCATGGAATCGGGCCGTTACGTCTCATGAGCTCTTTTTGTCCTTCCTTGTCCCTTCTTCGGGTGCTTGCTGCACGATCGGTCCCGACGGATCTGACCAGACTGCATGCCTTGATCCGGGCAGGCTGCGCCCATGGTCCCTCTCTGCTCGGGAGCAGAGGTAGTGGTGTCTGCCCTGCAGGTAAATATAGGGGAATGGCGGCGTGGCGTTGAAGGCCGGTGACCAAGCCCGTAATCCAGGCTGTCGACGTCGGTGCCTCTGATGCAGGGCTGATTTATGCCGACCTCTTTACTTTGTCGTCGTGCTCCAGCACGCCGTGGCCGAAGAGAAGCAAAAAAAAAAATGAGAGGTGCATGCGGCGTGCTGGTGGCGCCAGTGTTTGGGCCTCCATCCATCGCACTGTCCTGTTTGCCACCATCGTAGGGCCCGTGCTCAGCGACATGACGAGGAGGTTGCAGTCCGTAGCAGAGCAGCAACCATACCTGGCCTTTTGTATTTTGGCTGATCAAAGGTGTTTCTGGCAGCACGTCAAGTCCTCAGCCCCCCCTCCCCCCCCGCGGCTTCACATTCGGCGTGATCGCTGCAAGCCAGGGGGGGGGGTGGGGTGGGGCCGTAAACTCTTGCCGCTGCGCCTATGCGTGTACGATGCCCATTAAGCATCGCGGCTCCTCCTGGCTTGATGTCGGTCTGTCTACCCCACCACTTGCCCACTGCGGGTAAGGTAGCCTCGCAAAACAGAAGGGGGGGGGTCGTTGCCTGCACACCACTCGTCTTTCCTTCGTCCGGTGAGTCTGCCCGCAGCCCGCCAGGGGGTGACGCGCTGAAGCGCGCGCGATCGTTGCGCATGAGGGAGATTGTGCGCGTGCGGAGCTCTGAAGGGGTCCCTATGCCTGCATACCCGTGCGGGAGTTGCTGAAGCGCTGTCACAGCTCCGTCGTCTGGCGTGTACGCTCCCCGTGAGACATACCCAAGGCAGCCTCTTCGTATGGTTGAGGAGCGACACAAGCAGATGCGGCACAGCAGCACCGTGAAGTCAAGGGGCAGGCGATCTGCCTCTTCAAATCGACCGCTGTTGTCTGCGCATTGGGGCTGCTGCTGCTGCTGTGGCATGAAGGTGATCAGGGGCCGTCCCACACTGTCTGCGCTAGCACTGTCCCACCACGCGGTGGCACCGCAAAGTCACGCTGGTTCAACCAGTGCCTTGCAGAAAAGGGCGGAGACGATTCTTTGAAGGACCCTAGAGAAGAGTACACAGGAAAGGCGAGCGTATCGGCTAGCTCCATCCAGTGCGTGGGTGTCAGTCGAAGTACTGACATTTACCCCATGCTCCTGCAATCCCCTCCCCCCCACCCACACACAGAAGACGGAGATGAAAGGCACTGTTTCCCTCGTCTAGGCGAGAACCCCTCGCGCGTAGCGATGAAGGGGACACACTGAAGCGTCGCTTTGGGCAGAGAGAGAGAGTCGAATGCGCACTAGCGCGTTACTCGACGGGCTTCCACTATGGAATGGGGTGGGGGATTTAAAATGAGGAAGAATGAGGGTGAAGGAGAATCTGCCCTTTGGATTGTGCGTCTCCAAGTGGAGCCTTGTCAGTCCTTCTTCCCCCACGACCCGCCACGGAGGTGCTTCCGTCCAACATACTTCAAGTGACTCTGCACCCTGGTTCAGTCTCATTCACACATCTTCTGTAGTCCCCTGCTGAGACCATCGTGCGGTGCTGCTTCCCCTCCTCTGCCCCTCCGAAAAGCCCTTGTGTAGGCTTGACGTAGCTTATCACGTCATTCGACTCCGCCTCACGGAAAGGAAGGGCAATGCAGTGAGCGGGCGGGGGTAACGTGCGCCGGGTGAGAAGTGCAGCTCGATAGGAAGTCACACCCTACGCATACTCGACACCCTTCAACGGCACAGTCACCAATTCACGCCACGCATGGTCAAGGTAGTTGAACGTCTGATCCAGTGGGGAGGCCTTGAGCTCGGAGAGCGCCCCAGAAGCCCGGGACATGAGAGACTCGAAGTTCAGGAATTGGTGGAGCTTCTTGTCCGCCGTGTACACCTGCAACGCTGTCGCACACACCGTCGCTGCGGGAAGCAGCGTGAAGAAGGGCGCCTGACCGTCGATGGTCTTGTGCGCCACAGAAGGCTGGATAGAGGCGATCTCGACCAAGGGAGTCACCAGCTTGATGCCAACAGGGCGGTGCCGCCCCTCAGGGTTGGCGCCGGCCGGCTGACGGACTGACGCCAAGGCGTCCCTGACTGCATCCGTCGTCTTGGTGATAGTCGAAGAGGTGTCCGCGAAGAAGCACAGGTAATGGCGTGTGATCTGAATGTGGCCATTAACTTGAACGCCGCCGTGCATCGCGCTGCAGCGATAGGCGCCCAGGAGCAACTCGCCCTGCTCGACTAGCTCCCAAAAGTGCAGGCGAAAGCGGTCCAAGTCGTGCTGGTACTCGTACTGACGCATTTGCTCCTCCGTGCGGGTCGACACGTTCGTGGCGCCCTTCTCGAGGGATAGGACCGCGTGCGAGACAGAGCTCTTGATGTTGGAAAAAATTTCGCCGGCGCTGACGGACAGATGCTTCGTGAAGGACCCACCACCACTCGCAGTACCTGAGGTGGGGTTGTGGGCCTGGCCCGCACCGTGAGCGACCTGCTGTCGCTGCTGCGCTTCCTTCTGCCTCAGCATCTCCTTCTTGTGAGTAATGGCCTGGCGGAGCTGCTCATCCGGCGTTGGGTCCGTGCATGCCGGTGCGGGGGCTGGAGCGGGACCACTGTAAGTGAGCGATATAAGCTCCACATACGCATAATGCTCCACCGGTTGCCTTTGCTGTTGCTGCATCTGTTTGACTCGAGATGACGTCTGCACGTCCTGTCCTACGATCGTCAAACAACAACGAGAGGGGTGTGAGGGCGTGCGGGCGCGACGATGGTGTGGGGTAGGGAAATAGAGTTGGTACTAACCGTGATAGTGGAAGCGCAGTGCTAGCTGAAGAGAGAGAGAGAGAGAGAAACCTTTAGGAGAGCAGAGGCGACGTCCGTTAGGTAAGTTGAGGCGTAGGGAAAAGAAGGCGGTAGTGAAGTGAGAGAAGGCAGAGAGCGAGAGCAGCGGTGCAGTGCAGCAGTGGGTGATGTGGGGGCTGGCTCGAGGCCGCTCGTGTAACTGCCTTTCTGAAGACCGCTCCGTACTCTCGGCAGTCCTGCAGGAAAGGGCGTGATGAGGGGGAGGCATAATCGAAAGAGGAGAGGGCGTGTGTGCACGCGCACGCTCCACACACACACACACACACCGACAGACCCACGCACGCAGAGAGGGGGGAAGAGAGGGTGAGGGATCGTACGAGTTGCCGTCGTTTCTGGCTGCTCAGCGCCGTACTGTCTATTGGCTGACTTGCTTGTACATGCTCAGTTCCAAGGAAGACAAAGACAAGCGAGGAGAAGACGACGACGACAGAAGGAGAGAGAGCGGAGGGAGGGGGAGGGGAGGAGGGGAGAGAGGGCACAGAAAGAGAGAAGTATACACACGTGTGCTTTACAGAAGGCAGATGCAAAAGGAACCCCCTCCCCCTCCCCTCCCCCCAAAAAATATATGCCGCCCGACTCGCTCGTTGGCTTCTCTCTTCTTATACGGAGCAAATCGGGCTGGCTACGCCCCTCGCCAGCATCACAGCTATACCAACAGACATAGACGCAGACACACAAGCAACCCACATCGAAGCCTCGGCAAAGCCGATGTGGAGTAGGTGGGAAAACAACACAGGCGGGAAGGGGAAGGGGGTATAGGCATGCTTGTGAGCGTGCGCACAGCTGTGATGCTGGCGAGGAGCATGCCTGCTGTTGTCTGAAGAAGCTTAAAGAGAGGCGAGCGAAGGGAACGTGAGCGCACTGTCCCTCCTTTTCTCTCTCTGTAAAGAGGTGCGTCTGTTTCGCAGCTTGACTAGGCACCAACGAAGCTCACCTTTGACGCCCGGCGACGCAGCGGTTGATCAGGTGTTAGGCATGTTGACTGCGGTGCCACGAAGCCGCCCAAAGTGCGTGTGTGGTGCTGCGACGGCGAAAGGGGGACCGGCAGTGCCTGTGGGGGGAAGAGGGCGGCCTGTACACAGTTGTCATTGTACGAGAAGTTGTGCATAGTCATTGGGCTGACGTTCATCGGCTGGAGGTAGGGAGGGTTGGGGTTCATGCCGTACGGCGACGGTGTGGCTGGAAACACTGGCGCTGCGGGCGGCTGCTCCCTTATATGCTGTGGTTGGCGAATCGAGGTCATACTCGCGGTGCTGCCGCGGTGTTGCGGCATCGGTGACGGCGACTGGGATCCTGCCACTCTCTGACTGTTTGACTTGGAGGTGCACCTCTGCTTGAGCGACGCCGACGATGTAGCGGCGGCGGCGGAGGTGCGGCGGCTTACCTCTCGCACGAGGGTGTCATTCACGTCGGCGAAGGTGTGCTGCAACGTCCAGTACGTCTCCTCCAGCTTCGCCACCTTGCGCTGACAGCAGAAGGCCACAACGACGAAAGCCAAAAGACTGACCATGAGAGTACCGCCAGCTACGAGGAAAAGACATGGAAAGAAGTGCGCCGCTTTAGCAGTAGGGTCGACGAGAATGACCGGCGAGCCAGTCGCCGAGCTGTCTTTGGATCTCAGGGCGTAGACGAAGCCATCGCCAGCCGCGCTGTAGTATGCGTAGCCTGCAAAGGCCACGTTTGTCAGCGCTTCCATGACTCAGTCGATTCACGCAGCGTCTTGTGAGTCGCGGATAGGCTTATACGATGTGTATAGCGGGTGGGGGGATGGGGAGGGGGCAACAAAATGGACTCAGGAGAAGTACATGCCAACGCGGAAGAAAAGGGACGTGCGTATGTTTCCACAGATTCTCCTTCGCGCGCGTGTGGTAGTTGAGAGTGGGGCCGGAGACGGAGATGAGCGGGCGTGCGAGAGACGACAGCTAAACAGCACAAGAGAGAGAGAGAGAGAGGGTGGAACCGAAGCGAGTAGTCGCTGCTTGCATCCTGGACTTGTGGACGGGGTAGGCAGTCGCACCCGGGGATGGGGGACCGCCGAATGAACTTCCTCTTCCTCCTCTTTCCACACTGCTCCAGCTGATTCGTCTTCTCTCTCGTGCTTACTCCTGACTCTTCGTCTCTCCTCAAATGCTGCTCGCAGTGACTTCTTTCTGTCTCCGTTTACCGTTTCACTCTTCTGCGGACGGTGTAGGCCTTTCCGGCTACAGCGAAGTCCACAGCGAAACGAAAAATGACATGACAGACCGTACAAGTGGGGGGAGGAGGGAGGAGAGGTGCCTCGCAAACCAACAGGAAAACTAGAAAGGGCTTCGGCACACGCGTGCGGGTATTGTGTAGGCGCGGACAACTACCGGCTCGTAACGGGGACGGGAGGAGAGAGGCTCGCCAGCCATCGAGATGAAGCACCTGCATAAGAGACTCTCTCTCTCTCTCTGTGTGCGAGATGCGTGGAAGAGGAGGAGCTGGCGACGACGCACGCACAGCAATCCTGTTGACGTCGCATCTGTACCCCGCCCCCCCTCCTTTTTACTCCTCCTCCCCCCTCCTCCCCCCTCCTTCAACCTCCTCCCTCCCCATCAGCGGCACTTCTGGCCTCGCTCTTCTCAAGTTGAGCTGGAGCAGCGAAAGGAAGGCGAGGGAGGGCAACCCCCCAGTCACACACCAATACGAGTGCGCGCGTGCCCTCTTACATAGCGGTGGAAATGCCAACAACAAATCACAACGGAAGTAAAGGAGGAGTAAACAACTGTGCCACTTAAGAAGAGGGGGTAAAGACGAAAAAGAAACGACCAACGCCACCACCATCATCGCTGCCCACAACCGTAGCGCTCTTCATCGCCCTCCCTCCCACCAATTCACTTCCTCACCACACCAGCACCGTCATCCTTGCCGACTAGAGGTCGCTCACTCACTCCAATGCCCCCAAAATGGGGTGCCACAGGAGCACGAGGGGCGGGGGCGGAGGCGCCTTAGGCGAGCACAGAGAAAGTATGAGAGGGTGGCGTAGATGCCACATTCGGCGCGAGGAAGGAGTGGGGGGGGGCGGGTGGGCAATGAAGAGACGCGCCACCCACCAACCCACACAGAGAGGGAGAGAGGGAGGCCAACTATAAGAGCAAAGGCGAGGAAAAACATCACCAGCGCGATGCGAGAACACCGGCAGACAAACAAGAAGAACTCCGCCCAAAGGGGGGAGGGGGGGGGACGCATTTATGCACATTTTCTCCTCTCATCCATGCCCCCCCTTGACGAGTGGAAAAGGTGGAGGGGACACACTCAGAGAGAGAGAGGGATAAAACGCAAAGGAAAACAGAAAGCGAATCCCTGAAGAGGGGGCAGGAGGGGGGTGGGGGGAGGGGAAGAGAGAGAGAGAGGGCGAACCAATGAAGAGGACTAAGGAGGGATGAAGAGGGGGAAGAGAAGGAACGAGAAAAACAAGAGGGTGGGTGACGCAAGGGGAGGGGAGAGTCTACAGAGCGAAAGCAACCGCACATGTGCCTGCGCGCGAGCACGCACCCACACATCAACGAGTCGCAGACGATAGCGATCATGCAGCGGAGTAAAGACAGGAACGAAGAAAGAGATCCATCAACTGAAGCGAGAGTAGGAGAAGGAGAGAGTTCGCAAATCCCTCCCCCCACTATCTGCGCACACACAAAGCTGGGGAGAATACGAAAAAGGAGGGGATGACAGTCGTGGGGATGGGCGGGGGGAAACGGGATGGCGCACGCCGACGCACCAGCAAGTTTGCATAATGCGAAGACGAAGAGAGAGAGAGAGCACCAACCACTACACCCCCTCGAAGCTCCGTCTGCGTCTTTTCTACACCCCTGAGGACCGACGAAGGAAGGGAGAGTTGGACAACAAAACAGCCACCATCACAACACCTACACCGCGTCACCCTATGTCCCACTCGCACGGACACACACGGTCAGGGAATTGTGTGTGTGCGTGCGTGATGCCACTCCATCACCTCCTTTCCCCTCCTCTTCTATCGTACACCCCCCCTCCCCCCGCACAGCTCGCTGGACACAGTCATAGGTACATCGATTGCCAACGCACGGACAAACAGGTATGCACACGCATGAGGAGGCTGAGAGAAGGGGCTTGAAGAGAGGGGGCTACTTGAAGAGGGGAGGGTACGTACCCACAGAGAGCAGGAACAGTGGTCCTTCTCCACCGAAGAAAACGAACACACAGCCAAGACATTTGGGGGGGGGGGGGAGCAAAACACCAAACAACAGAGAAAGGGGAGGAGGAGAGCGGGGGCTTCGTCGTCTGCCTTAGCGATGTACACGCTGGCCGCCTTCATCGTCCTCGTCTTTGCTAAAGTTGGAATCCTCGTTGAGGCTGTTGCCACTCGCCGTGCTGCTGACGTCGGTGCGGAAGGAGCGCTGACTTACGTACCGATGCGACACGGTCCGACGTCCCACCTCCTTCTCCGTCCACTCCGGCGCATCCTCTGGAGGCTCGTCCATGTCCTCCCGCTCCTGGCAGAGTACGACCACGAGGACGGTGATGAGGCACAGCACAAAAAGGATCAGAAAGTGAATGACCCACCACCGCTCCTGCAGATGGGTGGAGGCGCTGGACGTCTCGTAGTTAAGGCGGAGGGGCCCTTGAGCTTGGCACACCAGTTTCCAGTCCTTCAGCGTCGCCGCCACCAACTGTGGATCATCCGCAAAGTTGTCCCCGTACGTGAAGCCGCCGCGGGCGTAGGTGTCTCCCCACACCGCTTCGGTCGTGTGCTGGCCGCCGCGGTAGAGAACGAGGTGGTGGCCCAGCTGCATATTTGGGTGGTACATGGGCGGGTTAAATGGGAAGAAGAGAGGGAAGCCGTTGACCTGGCGATCGTAGCCTAAAGTGCTCTGGCCCCGGTAGAAGATGATCCCAGTCTTCTCTACGTCGTAGGGCAGACTCGACTTGGACGGCATCTCCATCCAGCGACCTACGGACCACCGCCAGTAGCAGTTGTTGTTGTCGCCACTCGTTTGACTGTATGGCGTGTCGATCCAGATATCGGGATCCTTGAGTGCAAACGGGCAGAAGCCGGCCTCGTAGCTCTCCATGTGCCACGGCTGCACAATACCACCGCCAAGGAAGGCGTAGTACGTGGTGAACCCCTCCGACTCGAGAGCCTGAACATCGGCTTCGTGCAGCACCGCGGTCGCCTCCGTCGCGAGGTACCCGCCCCGCTCCAGACACATACTCGCGTCTTTAAATCGCGTCCCCGTAGCAGCGGGGACGTAGAAGAGGGAGGTGATGGGCACGAAATCGTAGCCACGGACTCCCGTAGCGCTGTAGCACAGTAGTACCGCAACGACAGTGGCTGCTGTCCATGCGGCAGCGTGCGGCGCCATCCCGAAGCGACGGTGGCAGCGGTGGTGGTGGTGAAGGTCGGGATGGAGCGTTTTTCTCGTTTCTTCGCTTCTTTCCTTTTTCTGTGCGTTGCTTCGTAGAGTTGCACAGCACTTGCAGGCAGGGCTAGGCGTGTGTGTGTGTGTGCGCTATAGGGGATCACGTCATCGCCCCACCCAGCATGGTGCGCACAGGAGAGGCACACCGAGCGAGAGCGAGAAAGAGAGAGAAAGAGGGAGGGCATGAAAGTGTCAGAGAAAGGGTTCGAGAGCACCAGTGGGGGGTGGGGGTGGGGCCAAACGGGACTATTTCGCTCCGCCGCTACACACCGCTGCACATTTATCGTCGCCGTTTCCCCTTCATTGCTGTGAGAGCACCACTTCCCCTCCCATCGCCACCACATCAGCGTCGTCCCTCTTACTACCGGGATTCAACAAAGGCTCTGCAGTCTGCCAAAGCGGAGTCCCATCAATGCAGGCACACGTGCGCACGGCTGCATGGCGACATGGTGGTAAGTGGGTTGGAACGAGTCATGGTGGAGTGAGGACGGCGGGCTTCCACCTTCCTCGTCCTGTCGCGCTTGCGTCCTCGAATTCTTTTCCTGGCTTTCGCGTTGTTTCTTTACCCACACCTGACACGCGCCACCGCCCCTTCTCTCCCCCATCCACACTTACCTGGCTCAGTTGACCATTGTGTTTATGCTGGTTGATGGCGGGGAGAGAGCGCTGGTGCAGCACAGCGGACGAGTGTCATCGCGCCGGTGCCGCAGGGGGAGACAGGAAAGGGGAGGGGTGTTGCGCGATTGACGAAAGGGACAGAGAGGGAATGAAAAGAAGGTGGTGCAGATCGCCTGGCGCTCCTGCTTGTTGCATGCCTTTCCTCAGCATCCCTCCACACTTGGGGAGGACAAATTTCGCCGCGTCTTTGCGGTGCCCACGGGCCTGGTTTAACCCTGACTCAGAAGGTTTGGCTGGGACCAGACCTCGTTCCCCCTAGCGGCGACGGGAGGAACACCGGCCGGGGCCTTGGTTGAACTGGACATCAATAGCTTTTCATGGGAGAGAGAACACACGCAGGCGTAGTGCTGCTCGCAAGGCGGGCCGTGACACATTCTTGCAGCGTCCTGCGCTTCGCAGTCACCTCGCCCGAGGTGACTTGTCGGTACGCTCGCTTCCTCACAGAATGGGGAGGCGGGGGGAAGCTGCATGGCGACACGCCTATTAGAGCGGAGTTGAGAGGATGCAAACTACACCGTAAACAAACGAGGAAACTACACGGGATTATGAAGTGCTCTCTCGGAACCCCCCCCCTCCCCCCTACCTCGTACGGGGGGAGGGGGGGTTCCGG
>NC_025883.1:63216-64373 GCF_000755165.1 Leishmania panamensis | reverse complement strand
ACACACACGCACACCTCACCAGCCCCACACACAGCTGCGCATGGTGGGCGGCGTATGTGTAGAGCGGGAGGGAAGAGAGGGCGGTGTGCGACCCGTGGGCGGCATTTAAAAGAAGTAATGAGGAGGGGGGGCGCCTTCTGCCGTGTACACCCCCCTCCCCCCTCCTCCTCCCCCCCACCCACACACACCCGCATGCCCGCCTGGTGAGACTGGCAGCGGCGGCGCACGCGAGGAGGAGAGAGAAAGGGCAGGCAATAATGAAACTGGCGAGGGAGAGGGGGAGAGAGAATGGGGGGAGGGGGAAAGAGAATAGGGGGGAGAGGGGGAGGGTGCGGGGTGGCGTGGAGGGGGTCCTGCGCCGACGCACGCGAGAATGACAAAACGGGGAAAGAAAAGCGAGACAGATGAGGGCGTGTGTGTGTGTGTGTGGTGGTGGGGGGGGGGCTGCCTCCCCCGTCTGTGTTTGGGTGTGCACATGCTGTAAGAGAAATGGTAGTGGGGCTGCTCACATGCCACTGCGCACTACGCAAGGCATGTGGCGACGGAGGCGAGCAGCACGGCGGCGGCCATCCAGAGAGAATGGGGCGCGGCCGCGCCGTTGATGACATTCTGCGAGACGCATCGGTAAGACGACGTGATCAGATACCCGTTCATGCACGTGGAGCACTTGGTGTTGTCAAGCATCATGCACTGCGCGCAGTTGGATACGTAGCACGACCTCACGGCAAGGCACTTGCCATTGGACACGTAGTAGCCGGCATCACAGGAGGTGCAGCGGGTGCTGTCGCCGCTCACGCACGTATTACAGTGCTCCACCTCGCACGCCTGCGGGTTCGCGTTCCTGCAGCTCGTCGCGTCGGCGGCGAGACTGTAGCCGGCGTCGCACTCCGCGCACAGCCTGGAGGTGCCGGCCGCGCACTTCTTGCAGTTGGGCACGGCGCAGGTGTCGGAGAGCCTGCAGAGACCGTCGTAGCTGTCGACCTCGTAGGGGGCCACGCACTTCTGGCAGCGCGACGGATTCTGTGGGTCGCACTGCATGCAGTTCTCGATGCTGCAGGGTACCTCCGAGCAGGTGAAGAGCGGGGTGAGGAAGTAGTTTGGCTTGCACTGAGTGCATGTGCCGGGGTCGCTGGGGCAGCTGACACAGTTGGCGTCGG
>NC_025883.1:51927-54084 GCF_000755165.1 Leishmania panamensis | reverse complement strand
CATACACAGGCATACCCAGCGAAAACAAAGGGGGTGAGGGGAAACAGCTATGCACACAGTGTGTGAACATGCAGGTAGACCACGGTGGAGGGTGCTGAGGGACTATTCAGAGGAAATGGGCAGCGGCTCCAACGCTGGCCCCAGGCGCCACACGCGCATGCAGGGGCAGGTGGCGGCGGCAAGCACACACACAAGAGAGGTAAGAAGAGGAAAGGAGCCCCCCTCGCCTGTGCACCCCCCACACCCCCACACACACGCAGGTGGCGGCGCAGGGGTGCGGGGAGGGGGAGGGGGCATACATAGGAAGCTATACAAAGAAGATAGGAGGAAATACGGCACATGCGAGGAGGGCAGGCCGTGGCGCCGTGGGTGCACCATAGCCCGGGGAAGAGAAGATATACATCCAGCGAGAGGCTGGGAAGGACAGCGTGGCAGCCGCGTGCTCACTAAAGGGCGTACAGGGCGGCGGCGACGCAGACGACCGCGGCGAGGGCGACGGTGTGCGCGCCGGCGGCGGCGTTGGCGTTGGCGATGCAGGCACCGTTGATCGAGGTGTAGCCGTAGTGGCACGTGCTGCAGCGGGAACCGCTGCCGGTGACGCACTGGGTGCAGTAAGGGACGTTGCAGACGGGTGGTCTGGTGGTGGGGAGGATGCACCGCTGGTCGCTGGTGAGGATGTAGCCCGTGGCGCACTGCGTGCAGCGTGTGGAGGGGCTGAGGCGGTCGCAGGTGATGCAGTTGGGCACGACGCACACGTCCGTGGGGTTGTAGTTCTGCGTGGGGTCGACGATGGTCGAGCAGGAGGGCGGGTTGTAGTCCATGGAGGAGCACTGGCAGGTGCAGGGGTCGGTGCCGGAGACGGCGGCGCCTGCTCCGGTGTTGCCGGGGATACACTTGGCGTTGGCGCAGGTCCCGCCGCTTGCGCCCTGGCGGTCGACGACGGTCGTCACCGCGAGGCCGTTGCTCTTGTACACTTCGGCGGTGTTGAGCGCCACGCCCTTGATGACGCAGCCGCCGCCGATGACTTTCGAGTCTGCCGAGGCGCTGAGGGTGTCCTGGTTGGTAATACCGGTGGAGGGCGCCTCCAGGTTGAGGAAGGACACGGTCGAGCCGCCAGACACGGTGAAGGGGTACGGCTCGCTGGAGTCCTCGATGCCGGTGAGGAAGGAGAAGAGGGAGACGGACTCGACGGCGCTGTCGGAGACAAGGTAGACGGACTTGCCGCTGACCGTGGTGCTGCCGGCGGAGGCCAGCAGGCCCTTGCTGGCGCCGACGGCCTTGCAGTTGGTCACGCGGAACATGCTGGAGCCGTCGACGACGAGTGGGGCGTTGATGCTGACGAGCGCGCCGGTGCACTCCTCGCAGCGGCCGTAGTCGATGGCGAGCACGGCGGCTTTGGAGACGGGGAACGACGACTGGGCGTCGACCCTGACCACGGACGCGCCGTTGGTGGCGACGGCGTCGAGGACGAAGAGGGCGGCGAGGTTCCTGATGCCGATGGCGTTGCTGCCAGCGCTGATGAGCACGATGCTGCCGGTGTTGATGGAGTCCTTTGGCCACGTGACGGCGGTGTTCTCGACGGTGACGGTGACGTTGCTGTCGAGCGCGAGACCGCTGAAGTCGAAGAGCGACTGCGCGGACGTGAGCGAGCCGATGGTGGAGACAATGCGAATGTCGGAGTTGGCGGGCATGGCGCCGGAGAAGGTGATGGCGGCCTGCGTCACCGTGGTGAGCAGCATGCTCATGCTCAGCCGCGCCGACGAGGCGAGGCCGTCCCCGGAGCTCTGGACGGTGAGGCCCTTGCCAGACACCTGCGAGTTCATCAGCTGCACCGTCACCACGTCTGCGGTCGAGGAGGCCAGGCCGAGCGTCATGGTGTAGTCGTTGAATGATGCGCCCGACATGGTGAGGTCGTCCGTCACAGTGACCGACTCGGCGCGCACCAGCACGGCGGCGAGCACCAGCACGGCGCACAGCAGCGCTGGCGCGCAGCAGCGGGGGGCAAGGGGGGCCATTGCGGAGAGGGAGGGGGTGGGGGAGAGTGAGGGGGTGGGGGAGAGTGAGGGAGAGGACGGAGCTGCCAGTGTTGTTCTGCGCACGTGCACGCGCGCGTGGCGGCACCGCCGGATGGGTGGGGGGAAGAGAGAGAGAAAGAGA
>NC_025883.1:0-48409 GCF_000755165.1 Leishmania panamensis | reverse complement strand
AGAGGGGGTGGGGAACGGATGGCCGAGCGGCACATTGGGCGCGTGGAAAGTGAGGGACGAAGAGAGGGGGTGGGGGAGGCACGCGGCACGGGCGGCGACGTGAGGCATGCGCGTGCGGCGAGGGGGTGTAGGTGGTACGGAAGGCTTTTGGTACGTGGTGTTCTGGTATTGGAGGATCACTGCTGTGGTTGCTCTATTCTGTTAGGGGGTGGTGTGGATGAGGTGTAGTTGGTAGGGATGGGATGGAGGTGTTAGGGGTTGTAGAGGGAGGGTTTATAAGAGATGCGTTGCTGTGTGGTTGGTGTGCGCTGTGGAGGGGCGAGGTTTGTGGGGTTGGGGTTGTAGACGGCGGTGTGTGGGGGAGGATATAGACTGTTGGGTAGAGGTGCGCTGTCCGTTGTATAGTGTAATGTGTAAGTGATGTTCTAAGTAGTCGATGAAGTCAACGTGTCCTCCTCCTCGAAGGACGCGAAGGGTGCCGGTATCAATGGTGAGGCGAATGACGGTATTGGTGACTTGGGAGTGACAGGTGCGCGAGGCATTCGGGGTGCCTTGATTGGTGCAGTAGAGGAGGAAGTGATCTCGGTAAGGTGCTGCGGAGGGGAGACGCGCTGTTGTTGGACAAGCACCACTGTTGTGGACCCGTGCTGCGTGCGCCATTGCCTTCACTTCGGCAGGAGGACCAACGAGGAGTCGATAGACGCAGGGCTGGAGGCGCACCAGCGCAAAGCCGCGGGGGCGATGTTGAACAGGGTTGTTACACTCGCGTGGCCTGTCGAGTTCAGCTTGGACATCCTGTTGCAAGGCAGTAACCATGGTGTGCACAATGTCGCCCACAGCACTGTCAGTAGGACGAGGGGCAAGTGCTCGGAGAAGTCGGCGAGCCATCCAGTGCGTTGGGGACTCGTCAGCGTTGTTGTAACCCTCCAAGGCTGCACTACCTTGACCTTTGCAACTGCCATCACCAGTGAGGGATGAGGTCAGATGATCGTTGCCTGTCTTGAGGTCGCGGTGCCGCAATGCAGCAGACGAGTAAACGCGCTGTACACACTCTTTTGCTGCTGCCGAGGCGTTGCGCACGGCTATCCTTTGCGGTGCTGGTTCAGGTGGCGTGATCTGAGCATCCCAGCCTTTTGTCCAACGCTGTGCCCAGGGCGTGATGGAGCCGCGTGGCGGAGTGCGCGCGGCTACCGAGGCCACGGAGGAGGTGGCAGCGCTTGAGCTCCACTGGCTCTGTCGCGGTCGGGTCCTACTGTTGATCTTAGTTGTGCAATTCCCGCCGTTGTTCCCAGAGGTGTAGTTGTCGTCTGGCCCGATCAGTTGGTCTCTCACATAGGCAAACAGCGTGTCCTCGACAGCCTTGTTGTATGTTGTCACGCTTGCCAACGTCTGCGAGCTGCGCTGCGCCCGTTGAGTTGCCACCGATTGATAGGCTGACCGAACGCCTTCTAGCTGCGCGCGGAGTTTATTATTTTCTTTTTCCATTGAGTCCGCCCTCCCTCGCTCTGAGCGGATGGCGTCCGAGGCGCGTATCAGCAGATCGGCGAGTGGAAGGGCCTCCGTTTTCTGAGCGCTGTGGTGGTCCACCGCCTCTCCTGCCCTCACGCCGAGAGATGCACCCGGCGATGGGGTCATCGTGCTTCCAGGCAGCGGCTGCGTGCCCTCGTTGCTTTGGAGCATCGCTATCGATGCGCGCAAAGCGAGCCCAAGACGTGGCTGTGCTTGCGCGAGGATGAATCTGAGCGTATGTGCGAGATGAGAAGAGTAAAAAGCAACGAAGAAACGCACACCAACGCACGTCCCACCCACCGCCAAAGGCGCCGGCTCAGGAGGAAAGCGAGGGAGAGAGTGGTGGTGAGAGGGAGGGGTAATAGCCGCGCACACTCACACCTCACGTACCTCAAACGGGCCTCTTGAATGAGAAAAGGGTTCGTCGGGGGACGAAGAGTGAAGTGAGATAGAACCACAGTCGCAGCCTCACTGGCTAAGAGGAGAATACCAAATTTGGTGACTACGTTGTACACACACACACACACGTACACACCATTGCAGGCAGCCAGAGACATCGGATTAGAAGAGGAGAACAGTGAGAGGAGAGAGGGCAGGCGAAACAGAGAGAGGCCCCCCAAATGCCTTTGCGCTCGGTCGTGTCAGTGCGTGGGAGGGGGGGGGGTGGAGTCGATAAGCCATGAGACACCGACAGCAAATCTGGTGCCTCTTGCGTCAAATACGCGTGCACGACACCGGCCGTGGAGGCCAGTCCCCCCCCCCCCCCCCCCACACACACAGACAGACAGACAGACGCTACCACGTTGCGGCATGCGACGACCTCCTCGCGTTTACTGCCTATTGGGGTAAAGCCCACGCATTTTACACCGGGGACCACCACCGTCGCTCTTACGCGGAGAAGGAAAGGGACGGTTAGGGTGGGTACATTCACAACAACGTCACCTAAGTTGGCAAAGAGGGGAGATCGCTACTCAAACGCGAGGCACCAGCAGTGAGGTGTGTGGCGTATGTTGGGCACACACCGCCGTCGCCCCTTCCCCTGACTTGCATACCCCCCCCCCCCCACACACACACACAGGCTCACTGCGCTGCGGCAACAAGTCGGCGTGCTTACACCTGTGCGTACAAGTTAGAGGAAGGAAGTCGCTCGCCCACGTTGATCCAGCAGACGTCACTGCCCTGTTACGGTCTCACCGCGTGCACTACAATGGACGACCACGACCTGGCGGAAAGGCGTTCTCAGACGGTCCCTTTGTCACTTTGATGGCGCGCGTCACCTTCTTGTTGTACTCCTTCCGAGCCTGCCCAGTGCGTGCCTCCTCACGGCGCATCTGCGCCTGAATACGCCAGCGGTCCTCTGTGGACACCATCATCCGCCCAATAGTGACGGAGGGATGCGGCGGGGGTGCGTGGGCTGTCGCTGCCGTGGCGGATGAGCCGCTGGATCGTGCCCCACTTTCCTTTGCAGCCGCATCGCTAGGCAGCAGTACTCGCCATGTTGTGTCACAGGAACGGATGAAGGCGGAGGTATCACCGTGGGAAGCGAGTGTCACGGCCTCGGATGCGCCACTAACTCCACCAGTGCCCTTTCCGCTGGCGCCGCCCAGGGCGGCGTACTGGCCAGTCGGTGCGTGGAGGTTGGCGTTGAGGTACTTGATAAACTGGCTGAAGTCCGGCATCGCGTTTGTGAGAGTGACTGTGTGTGCGCTTTACGTTCGACGTGTAGCCTTGGAAGAGGATGCGCGGAGAGGTATGGAAGGGTGAGTGGATGCAAAGGTACCTCGAGGGTGGGGATGTGGACGAGACACGCTTGATGTATGGAGGAGCAGATCGATGATTTCGTGTGAAGGCTCGGCACACAGGTGACGTTGTTATGCTTGTGGTTGCCGCCCCCCTTTTTTGTAATTTTGTGTGTCCGCGTGTACGAATATGTGTGTGGCGGTGCAGATGCTGCGTGTTGTGGAGGGGTGGCAGGTGGCTCGTCATGCGGTGCGTCCCAACATTGAATGGATCGAGAGAAAGGTGGAGGGTGGAGAGCCAAGGTGAAGAGGGGGAGTGGTGGTGTGCAAATATTAATGAAGAAAGCGTTGAGACTTAGCGGCACGGTGCGCCCCACCCCTCAACCCGCCACTCTTTCGCCGTCTTGCCATTTGTCACGGCCCACACACACAAGCATACGCCAAAACACCGCCTGCACAGCTGTCTGCGTGGCGGGAGAGGGGCGACTGCTCCATGACGCAAAGCGCAGCAGCGGCAGCAGCGGCTGGTGTGCGCTGTAAACATGGCGGACTCCTCCTCTTTTTCGTGCGTAGTTAGTACTCTTCAAGCCGCCTCTGCCGTTTCTCTCACCCTCCTACTCCGCCGCTTCTTACTTTCCTCCTTACCCCGGCACCTTCGTGGCCGTGGGTTGTTGGTTGTGTCGAGCACCATCTCCTCCTCTCTGGCCAGGCGATGCGCGCACGAGAGCGAAGAGGCGGTAGAACGGAGGGGCGGCATGATATGGACATTATCCGCTTTCCGCTCCCAAGTCACACACGCACGTGTAAACGCGGTGTGTGCGCCTGTCCCCATCCTGTTCGTGTCACCGAGGAAAGTAAGCCTCAACGCGGGCTTCCATCTCGGCGCGAGTGATGTCGTACTGGGCCTCGGAGATGCACGAGCTTACGGCAACAGTGCGCCGCGCAGCAGCCATGGCGTCAGCCTCACTAGAGAGCCCCCGGACCCACACGAGTCCGTTGAGGCCGACAGCCACCTCGAAGGGGACTCGGCGCCCCAGCAGCTGAAGGAGGTATGAGGCGGGCACTTCTTCACCACCACTGATTTCGCCTTCCGTGCGGTTGCTTTTTTGCTGCTGTGCTGATGCCTTGCCTGGGGAGAGGCCCATTGGCATGAGCAGACGCCGCACATACGCCAGTGGGAGGTGCAGAACGCGTCCCCCGTGCAACGGTCCGAAGACGGCCTCCCCGGATGTCCAGTCCTTGGGTGGAAGCCCGACCTCTGCTGCTGTGCAGCTTGTCTCCACTTCGCCAGCCGTGTCAACTACTCCGCTGGCGACCGACCGTGGCGTGCCATCAACGTAGCTCGATGCCGCACGAGGCTTCACGTAGCAGTACACAACATCGCCTTCCACCAGCCGCGGTCGGTTTACCTTCGTGGCGCCGTCAAACGCCAAGGCATCCATGTAGGCCAATGCGGAGCTTCCAATGTAGCAGTAGTAGTAGTGCTGACTCACTTTTCGGGCAATAATGGCAAGCACCGGATCACCGGCGCGAGGGGTGTATCGCCTACTCGCTGGTGTTGGCACCATATACCGTGGAACGTGTGTGTGCAGCTGATGGCTGCTGCACTGAAGGGGTGCACAGAACTCCGAAAGGAAGACGTCCGTGAGCGCTTGCGATGCGTCATCAGTGTTAGTGGTGGGCGGGAGCTGGGGAAGCAGCCGAAGACCACCACCGATCGCCACCACGGCGCTGGGCTGAGCCATCAGCACCGGTTCTCCCGGCAGGCACACATGCCCCTTCAAAGGAGCAAGCACTGTGATCCCCTTACTAGGGCTGCTGCTAGTGGACAGGGTGGACATTGCCGTAGCTTCCTTTAAACTATGCGTGTGTCCGGCTATACTGATGCAGGTGCAGGTCAAAGTGCAAGCTCACGGGGTGGAAAGGGGCAGGGGAGGAATGGGCGGGGCGAGGAGGCAATCGGACATGCACAGAGTTGGCGCACCACAAAGTTGAGATGAGGTGGAGGGGGTAGTCGATGGATGGAGTAGGGCACGGTTACGCAGGCGCAGAGGTGAATCTCATCGGTGTGACCTTCCCTCTTTTCATTCACACCGACTCCGTAATCTGCGGCAACGGCAGTATCGTCGCATAGCAGCGAAAGAACGGGTAAAGCACATCGCACGTTACACATCGATTGGTGTGCGTCTTCTGCTTGCAGAGTTGCGCTTGTGTTTGTGCAGGAGTTGACTCGCAGCTTACCCACGCATGGCCTATATATTTTTTCCTCTCTTTTCCGCTACCCGCACCCTCCACAGCAACTGAGCAATGCAAGTGGTTGGAGGGAGCGCTTAGGGGGGGGGGGAGGCAGGAAGAGGCACTGGTGAGGCTTTCACGTACACTTTCGTAGAAACGTACGGAGGCAAAGATGCAGTCGTCCCTCTACGGGGTCAATGGGAGGAGTTCGTAGCGCCGAGCTCTCGCCGTAGCCCCTTCAGCTCCTCTTGTAGCTTTACCATGTGGGTGCGCCATGGCGGTGAGGCAAACGTGCTCACCTCCCGCTGCGTTGCCGAAACGTTCGTGCTGCGTGGGGGCGTGTAGGACTGAGGCCTGCCCGGCGATCGATGTGCCGGGCGAGGCATGGGAGCCAACATGGTCGCTATTGCCGCCCGTGTTCGCGGTGACCAAGTCAGCGGTGCTGCCGCTTCGTCTCTCCGATGTTGATGCATGTCCGCCGCCAGCTGCCGTTGCGCCCCGGAGGACTCACGGATGTGCTGGATCTGCTCCTTGACCCGCAAAAGCGAGGCAGTAACCGGATTCATCGGGGTAGTGGGAAGAATGCGGCGATACGATGTGCATGCCAGCTGATAAGGAGCGACATCGAGTGGTAACGGGGCAGAGGCCTCTATCAGTGTAGCGGCGCTGGTCAGCTCCGCCTGTGCGCACCTCACCCACTCGCACAATGCGCGGACATGTTCTTCCATCGTCGCCTTGGCAGCGCACGTGACGCCAGCCACCGCGTGCGCCTCCTGCACGGCGCACCAGACGACTGTTCGCTCTGCTTGCAGCGCCTCCCTTTCCCCCTGCGTAGACAGCAACTCATTTGACAGGCGACGCGTTTCCTCCTCCAAGGCAGCGCGAGAGGTGCACTCGGAGACAAGGTTGGCGCCCAGCATCTCGCATTCCTGAGCAACGGCATGAAGTTGGCGTGCAAGGGCGTCACCCCGCTTTTCCTCTGCGGAGGCAGCGCGACGTTGAAGCGCAGCCACGTCGGCCACATGTGTTTGCACAAGCGCCGCAAGAGAGTCGGCGTACTCGATAACCAGCTGGGCTCGCGCGGACGGCTCCGTGACATCGACAAGGGCGGTACGTGCGCACTCTAAGAGAAGTACTTCCGCAACAGAGGCCCACCCGCTCAACTCCTCTGCAGACACTAGCGGGGCATCGCTCCAAGCGCGATTCGCCTGCTCAAAGCTGCAAGTCAACATTGAGGAGGGTGGAGGCCGATAGAGAGCGGGCTTTGAGGGTGATCTGAAGAAGGCCCTACAGAGGCGCGTCGCTTTCGCACTGAGGCGTGGATTGACGTCACTTTTTTCTCTGGCCGAGCGAAAGCCGACGGGGATGTGAGACGATGGGAAGAGGAAAGACAGTGCGAGTTGTAAGGGACGCGCGGTGAGCAACGAATGCCTGTGCTTGTGTGCGTGTGCGTCACCGTCTCCTGCTAGATGAATTTATTTCGCCACAACGGCAGCGCTCGCACGCTTGTCAGCGCGGTGTCAGACGACACAAAATACACTACGCATAGGTAGCACCAATACGGCGCAGAGGTGCAGCGAGGGAGGGAGAAGAACAACTTGAAGGGAGGTGATGGTGATGCACAATGGAAGAGAAGCATGGGAAGTCATCGCACATTGCGCCTTGGTAGGTATCCAGAAATATGTCCGGTCTTGCGGGTGGCAGCTGCACTTGCACGTGCAACAATGGTACCCGGTTTGTGTGTGAGGCGAGAAACAGGGAGGAGGGGGGGCCTGCGTAACCCTACCCACGTTCTCCTGGCTTGCAGAGGTGTGCGTCTGCTTCCAATGGACGAGAGTCCGTACAAAACGCGAGTGGAGAGAGGGAACAACAAAAAGAGCAGAAAAAGAGAAGTCGGGAGTCGACGAGGGAAGGCGAGAGTGGGAGGGAAATAAATGAATAGCGAAAGGGGGAGTAGAGGGATTATGCCCGTACGGCCCCGTTGTGTGTGTGTATGTCAAAGGCCCGGTAGCAGGGGAGAGGGGGGAAGCAGAGGAATGCAGCGCCACTGGGCCTACGCCGCGCAGTATCGCACAGGCCAAGTGCGCCTCCCCGTCCCCCCTTCCACCCGATTTTCCGCGCCATGGAAAGTAGAAAAAGCACAAAGAAGCAGCGAGCTGAGGAGGGGGGGGGGCGGACGTTACACAGAAAGAGAAGAGGAGAGGGATATTGTGTGTGTGCGTGTTGAGAGGGGGGTGAGAGTTGAGCCACAGCCGGCAAATGACAGCAGGGGAGAAGGGAGAACAACCCCACTCCCCCCCCCCCACACAAACAGAAATGAAGGAAACACAGAGACCCACTCACCACGAGCACACACAGACATACGCGCACCCGGGGAGGGAAAAAGGAAGCTCATCCTTTCCTGAGCATCGTTTCTGAGGTGCTGCGTGCCGTTGAGCGCTTGGTGCGGGCAGCGACACACCGATGCCTGTCTGCCGCGTCGGTTCGCTGGCTCTTGGTGTGACGGTGAGCGGCGTCGTCACCTGTGGTGGCGGGGCGTCCTCTCCTGCGATTTGGTGTGCCGGCGGCGCTGGACACTTCATCTGGTGCATTCACAGAGCCTTCGCTGGGTGCGGTGCTGTGAGAGTCATTGGCTGTGGTCGGAGTCCCTTCCACCTCGCCGCCGCGTGGAGATACCGTGATGGAGAGCGGCGACTGTGCATGACTGATATTCAGGGATGGCGCAGGTGCCTCATTCCGCAGCATACGTGGGTGTGGCTGAAGACCCAGAATGGGGATTTGAGGCACATAGGCTTGCAGCAGTGTACCATCAAGCTGGTGCTTCTTCGCCTGCTGCAGCACATGTAGCTCATCCCACACACGAATCGCCTCCTCCCGCGCAAGGCTTCGGTGCCGCCAGATGTTGGGTGGTGTGTAGCGGTAGGCACAGTGACCAACAAGCCCCACCGCCAACGACAAGCAGAGGGACTCCCACGCCGTTTCATGCAGGAAGAGCCACCGCGACTGTCCAGTCCACCACCGCAGCAGCGGCACGCCAACACACCCGATGATGGTGAATAAAGTTGCTGGAAGCCGCGCCGCTGCCGTCTGCGGGAGGCACGTGAGTACCAGCACGCCCAAAATGCATCCGAGCACCCAAACCACACGATGCCGCGGAAGCCGCTGACGGGTCAGCAAGTGGTGCAGGCTGTCCACCTGCTGCATGAGCTGCACCACACCGCGCGTTTGCGCCTCCACCTCTGCAAACCTTTTGAGAGACTCCTGGCTGAGAGCCTGTACAGAGGCGAGCGCTTCGGCAGCGGCCTCCTGCACGCGCGTGTGCAGCTCGCCGAGCGCTGCATCAGTGTGGCTGCTGGTGCGCAAAATGTCGCCAGCGGCCTGCTGAAGTGCCTGCAGTGCCGCTGCCTGGCCGTTGTGAAGAAGGCCAAGCTGATGACGCAATGACGACGCAGCCTCGCGCGACTCTTGCTGAAGCGTTTGCGAGTCCTTCATGAGAGCCACCACCTCCGCACCAGAGTGCTGCAGCGCAGTCAGCATGTGTGAACTGCGCTGCATCTGCAGATGCATTGCAGCCACCGCGGCTTCAGTGCGCTGCTGGTACAATTCCTCCTCCAAGTAGGCGCACAGCACGTCGGCGTGAAGGCGGTACTGCAGGAAGGCTGCATAGGCGCTGTCGGACAGCCCTTGGACACACTGGCGCACCGCACGAGTCGATAGGTCCGATGGCAGCGTAGCAGTAGAGGCACAGTGAAAGCTCGGGTGGGTACGTCCGTCGCTATTCGCGTCGCACGTGGCCATAAATAGTCCCAGTCGGCTGCGCATTGTGTCCTCGCTCCGCACCTCAGCGCACTTGGCTTGCAGGAGCTGCAAAGAACGCTTCCAGCACGGACTCAGCCGCCCTTTCGCCTCGACCTCCTCCCAGAGCATGCGGGCTTGTTCTCCACGCTCTTCTGTGCCCGGGAACAAACGAGGCGGTATACTCGCATGCGTGCCATCTGTATCGGCATGCGGCGCCGCAGGCAACTCCACGCGGCGCTGCATGTAAAGAAACTGTGGCCAGGCAAGCGTGCAGTTGCCTAGCAAGACCGCAGTTACTGCCCATGCCAACACGAGCAGCACCCACCGCTGCCACCGCACACATGGGGGGCAATGTGAGGTGCACGAAGGGTAATTGCCGACCATTGCCTTGCCTTCTGTCCAACGACTGTGCTTCGGTGCGGTGGGGGAGGGTTGAGGCCACGAGACACCGATGCAGAACAGAGCACCACTGAAAACAGCGACTGGAGTTGGGGGTTTGTGTGTGTGGTTGGTGTGTGTGTGTGGGGGAGGGGGACGTGTAATCGTATTGGCGGTGGGAAAAGGGACGCAGTACAGTTGCGCTGTCTCTCTTTCATTCGGATGTGAAGGTGGAGAGAAAAATCAATATGAAGAGGGTAGAGGTGGAGGAAGGGGGTGTGTGCGGAAGGGGAAGCGCAGGCGGAGCACGACGGCGGTTCTTCCCGAAGCACCTCAGATACACCATACTGAACTTGGGCTTGTCATTCTTCTTCAGAGGACGTGAACGAGACTGCCACACAAAACGTAAGGGCTTATAAGAGAGCAAAGGTGTGCCGTGCATATCCCGTGCATGAATGTATGCGATGGAGGATACTGACGTTAGCGCGTGTGCATGCCTGCGGGTAGAGCACTTCGCTCTCAGAACACTTGCCCCCCCCTTTGCATTGCTTTCTTCTTCACCTGACGTGCTCACTCTGTGCCATCGAACACCCATTCGACTCCACCGCACCCTGGTCTTCCACAGGGCCGTCGCGTGGCGCAAAGCAATGCCAGACACGCGCGTGGCGGCAGCGCATCCACTCAGCGACATGGGCACGGGCTCTGCCACAAACCCCCCCCGCCCCCTGCTTCCCCGGTCGCCCCATTGCCGCGCCCATTGCGCCGGTCACCACCCGACACATCCCGCGGCGTGGCGCAGGCTTCCCACACCAATAGGCAGTGGCTGTTGGGTGGGACGCGCCAGAGCCACGCTGACCCTTGCATGCGACGCCCCCACCCTGGGATGGACCACCGACATCGCTTTGAACCCCTCCGCTCTCCGCACGCTGTGGGCGCTGGGCGCTGTCACCGCCAGAAGTGGTTCGGGAATGGCAGGGATAGGGGGGCTGTCTGACTCCTAACCTACACAGAGTGGGGATTCTGGGCCCTGAGACACCACGCCCAGAGTGGCACCTCTGCGTACTATACTTCCCTCTTTCTCCCACACCGTCATGCCGATGCGGGGGACAAGAGGGGACTACGCACCGCCCCCCTTTTCCTTTCGCTGCGGCTTCTTCGTGTGGTATCTGGCCGCATCGTGCTTGGGGGGCAGTGCTGTGACTTTGGCGTTGGAGGGACACACAAGTTTGCGCAGCACCACCACGTGCCCAGCGTCCATGGTGCGCCACACCTCTGCACTGGTGAGGAGTCGCCACACCACACTAAGGTCACGGCACCGGCGTTGCTGCAGTTCGCGCTTCCCTGCTCGTGCCACCTCCTGCCACAACACACGCACCCCATTATCACCGCCGGCGGCTTTAAGGGCTTCACTGCGAGCTTGATCTGCACGACGGTGGCCGGAGCCCGGCTGAAGCGCTTCCTTCGTCCACTCCACAAGTAGCAGTGAAGCCGCCTGCGGTAATGACTTTGGCGAGGCGGCGTACGCCATCCTCGTCGCCCACTGCGTCCATTGGCGCAGTAACGGTGATGTAATGCATGCGTGGGACGCGCGAACGGGGGCCACCTCCGTTGCAGGTGTCGCACCATGGGCAATGCGCCGAGCGGCAGTGGCAAGGTTCTGCCGATCCAGCTCCGGTGGCGGCTGCACAGCAGCGGCGGGCCTGGTGTCCCACTGAAACGGGAAACAATAGCCGCACGCCGCCGCGCTGCTGACCTTGGAGAGCTGTGCGTGCAGCACCTTGAGTTTCTTGAAAGCGCGTGTCATGACTGCTGCGATTGCGGCTGGGCAGTGAGGGCGACGTGTGTAGGCGAGGGTGTCCTCGGCAGGTACGCGGCTGGGGCAGAAGTGCGACTTGTATGCATGACTGGCGAGCTCGGCAACAGCGGCGGCGTAGGCCGGCTTCGTTATGTCCGGGCACAGTGCCCGCGCCTCGGTAAGAGCTGGAGCGTAGGAGGCGAGGCAGCACAGCTCCAGCGGATCAAAATGCATATCCGGCAGAAGAACGCGGTGGAAGCAGCTCCAGTAGTGGGCGATGGCTTGCCGTGTCAAGTGTGGTGCGGTGCTCAGCTTCGTCGGGGGCCTGCCGTGGTGCTGCAACAACAACTCGCACAGCTCTGCCTCTGCCACAGCGGACCACCGACACTCTGCCAGTCGCGCCGCAGGCTCTTCGCACGCTCTCCAGAGCTCCTCTGCTGTGCTCAGTGGCAAGAAGCCGTCAAAGACGTGCTGCACCATCCATGCCGCCGCAGCTCTGTTGCGAGTGCGCACCTCGGGGTGTTGTGCTTGCCTCACCTCCGCGCCTTGAGAGAGAAGCACGCGCAAGGTAGCATTTTGCGCGAGGTACTGAACAATCGACGCGTCAGGCTCACGCGCGGCGGCGATACGCTGGAGGAGCTCTTCGCGGTAAAGGTGGAGAAGAGCCTTAAGTTCATGTGCCTGAAACACGCCGCCCAGATGTTGCCGTGCGAGAGACTCCAGCTGCGGCGTTGAGGAGAGGAGCAGCAGCGGGGCCACAACAGCCAGTGTGTCGACCTCCTCCGCCGACAGCGGGGGGCGACCTGGGGGCAGCCACGATCCTGCCAAAGGAGCCACCGACAGCGCCGTGGCCTCCTCGCTATGGGGCGCCAGGGTGTGAAAGGGGGGTGGGAAAAGGACTTCTTGAGCCTCCGAAATAGCGCGTCCAGCCTCCTGCACGCGTTGCTCGCTACACAGTCGTCGCAGCTGTGCAATTATCTCGGCGCACAGCTGCGCCTCTGCCGCTGTCCACGCGCATCCAGCACCAGTCGACGATGAGGCGCCGACGCAGTCAGCGAAGAATGAGCAAAGAACAGAAGTTGCAGACGTAGGCAAATTCAGTTGCGCCACCATCCACTCCACGACGGCGCCGACCTCGTGGGGCAGCGCATTTTCACGCGTCATCGCACTCAGCAGCTCGTGTATGCTTGGGGTTATAGCAGCAGCGCAATTTCTCCAGGGGAGAAGAGGGACTTGACTGATGAGCAGCATCCACGCCTGCACTGTGGTTCTCCACGGTGCAGAACGGGCTACACATAGCAAGACGCAGTTCAGCACATCCGCGGAGAGGTATGCGTCGCGGAGTACCATCAGCTCCATTGAACCTTCAGAGAGGAGGCTTTCTACGTCAGGTGGAGTGGCCACCACGTATAGGAAAGCGTCCAGTGCCTCCTCCCACGCATCACAATCGATAAGACGATTGAGAGCATCCCGTGAGTAGAGCTCCAGCATCACACTGACTCTGCTGACAGCAGTCTGCGCCTCGCGGCGACGTTGACAGAGGGCAGCGCGCTGATCAGCGCGCTGCTGTGCCGTTCTGTGGGCGACCTGCAGCCACGACAGCTGCGTTGCCGAATCCATCACCGTCTGCGGGTCCGGCACTGTTTCCCCCTTCGCCGCTGCCTCGCTCCTTGCCCATAGCTCAAATTTCTCTACCCACTCCAGTGCCTCAGAGTGCTTGCCAGAGTCGGCGAGCAAAAGCGCCACCTGCATGGCAGTAGTGGCAACATCTGCACGGCAAGGGTCGGTGGGAGTCTTGTCACGTATCAGGAGGAGACACTGTCGAGCTGCTGCAAGGAGGGTGGTGGAGAGCGGCCCTGTCGCAAGCACGAGACGCAGAAATGACGGCGCCACTGCGACATTTTGCCCCGCTGCCTGACATAGCAGCCGTTGCCCCAACGCTGCAACTGCTGACATGGCATGTGTCGCACCGGCGGCGGCCGCCGTGTAGAGCCGTGCCACCGTCTCTGACCACGCCACCACCGCCGCTTCGCTCGTTGAGGTGAGGGGGAGCAGAAACTCCACGGTACGCACCGCCTCTGAAACGGCACCGCCGTCAACTTCTGAGCAGGCGTTGTCCATTGCAGGCTGGCTTGATGACCCATCACCGAAGTCGAGTGCAGCGCAGATGAGGCGCGGCGCGGTGCATTGCACGTAGTCGGGAAGGTGCGCCGCAAGCTGCGTATCCGTCTTGTGCAGCGTTGTGAAGTCAAGTGGGCGTTGTGGGCTGCGATGGTGATGCGCTTCGTCGTATTGGAGCACATAGTCGACTGCAGCTGCAATCACCTGAGTTGCATCCGCCGCTCGTTGGGTGTGTTCCAGGGCCAAGCTAGCGTACAGTGCAAGGACCATCGTCAACTCGCGTCTCCGGACCTCACTGTCGTCAAAATCTGCTCCCCCCTCCCCTAGTGCGGCCACGTCCCACAATTCTGCCAGCTGCAGCCCCTTCTGGCGCCGGCGCCACCGTCTCGCATAGTTGTAGGCGCGCAGCCCGATGTGAGACCACGTTGTGCGCGACACACGGGCCATCGACGCACCACTTCCAGCCAACACCGTGTGAGCCTCCGTCACGAGCCCCTGGGCCAAGAGAAGAGAGACGAGGCTGTCGTGCAGGGACGTGGGCAGAGGCAATTCCGGAGCGGTACCGCACAGCTCGCCTTGCCAGTACTCCCACGCGGGCTTCGCGAATTGTGCTGTAACAAGGTTCTGCAGCGCAGTCACTTTGGCACCGCCCTTGCAGCGCGCCAGGATGCGCTGCTCCTGCATCGACAGTGGTTGAGGGCAGCACTCGAGCAGCCGAGCAAGGATACCCCACTCTTCACGCCGCAGCAAGATGGGCACAGCCTGCGACCGCAGTGCCTCCAGTGAAGCACCCCAGCACCACTGCAATTGAGTGCTCAGCAGCATCAACGCATCCGCGGAGCGTGGAAGTTGCTGGACAAGCGAAGCAGTGCGGTGAAGCGCAGGCCGCAGCGCAACCAGAGGAACACCACGCTGCAGTTGGTGACAGGTGTACCATACAGTGAGGCACACAAGCTGGGCGGAGGAGTAGCACAAAGGGGATGAGAGTAGAGCAGCCTCGCTGGCAACGCACACAGCTTCGCACATCTCCCCAGGTGTCCCCAGAGCGTTGAGAGGCCCCAGAAAGCTGAGCAACAGCCCGTCCACCAGCTCACCAACACTGGAAGCCTCGTCGCACAGCAGCAGCCTGACGCAGCGCTCTGCCGCCGGCACATGGATGTGCGCGCTGACGGTGCGGAGCAAGACAGAGAGCGCATCGGGCTTGCCTGTGGAACTGGTGAGAAGAGCGTCGTGTGTGAGACGATGGTCGATGAGGTACAGCTGCCGCGCCAACGCGGCACTTAGTGAGCCCTCAGCCTTTGTCAGCTGCGCCGGTTGCAGGGCAGCGTGGCGCACATAATGCAGCACCGATGACGTGTAGATAACGTGCCTCGCTACACTGGTAGGGTTCGTAAGATCTCTGCCGGTGACACTCTGCACCACGTATTGCCACAAAGCGAGGCTATGTAGTGTCGAGCCATCCCGCTGCTGTCGAACTTGCTGATGAGGATGCGGCAGCAGCAGCAGGAGCCCGTCGGCGCACCCGTCAGAGGACACCAACGCATGGGGGCAATACTGGCTCAGAACCAGCACCACATTCACCCATTCCACATAGTACGGAGAAACCTCTGCCGCCTCTGAGCTCAGGACTCCAGAGATACGCACGGCATCTAGCAAGTTCTTAACCTGTACGGCCGTCACGTGATACTCCACCAGCAACTGAGCTGCCGCACGAGTGGAGATTGCAACACGCCTGCGCAGCTCTGCCAGTTTCGCGTGTGTAGAGGTGCTAGCCGCCCACCACCAGCGAGCTCCGTCGGCGGGGCCTGCGGCATGACGCGCCGCGTTCAACAGCTCCGTTACAGCTGCCAGCAGCGGCGCATCCTGCTTGCTCGCAGCAGCAATGTCTAACGCCATTTCCCACGGAACAAGCTGCTGTGGCTCAGCTAGGCTTGACACTCCGGTTTGTTGCAGCGCCACGGCGAATGCGCGAACATAATTGACAAGAAGTGGTGCAGAGGCCTGGGAGAGGCTTGCCCGGAGCGTTTCCGCAGAGCGCCAATCTCCGGTGGCGCCGAACGCCGCCATAAGCAGAGTACCTTCCTCCTCGCTGCACCGGAGTCGTGAAACTCCACCGTAAAGATAAGTTGACGCTGTCCATCGACGAAACAAGACTGACATCTTCTGTGGTCTCTCTGCCTTCCCAAGGGCTTGCAGTACGGCCACACGGTGTCGCGGACGCCATACCACGTGCCGCGTGGCGTCGGCCAGCATGAGCGGTACGAGTTCCTCCAGCACTACTCGATCAAGGGACTTGCTCGAAGTCCGCACGTCAACAGTCGGTTTGGCGAGCAGTAAGTCCGCCGCGGTGTGGTAGAGGGCTGTTGTCGAGAGAGTGCTGGTTGCCACTTGTTTCGTGAGTTGCACGCTAGCCTGCCATCCACCGCCACGTAGTGCAGCCAGAAGAACCAGCTGATATGTTTCGGCAAGAGGCACGCAGTGGCTGTGCAGGGCACCTAAGAAAAGATGAGTGGCGCGCTCCCACTGGCCACGTTGTCCTGCGCGTGCGATCACTTGATGCACCTCAACTGGAGATGGTGGTGCAGGCGGTGCGCTAGTCACCGGGGATGACATCAAGGTAGCAGTACTAGCGAAGAGCCTGACAGGGACAAAGTGCGAAAACGCACTGCCGACGGAAGTCGTGAGAGGTGGGTTGGCAACGTGCCCGCGGAGTTGCACCGCAAAGCTGTTCATCGACATTGCGCCGATGGGACCACGTCTCTGCATCGAGTACGCAACGACATGAGTAGGCCTCGGCATGGGGGCGGTGAATAATTAGATGAGAGCGGTAGTCCTTGACGTCAGGGCAAACAACGCCGCGCGTGTGTATGTACACTGATGTCAGCGCCGGCTTTAAAGGCGAGCTGTACTTATATGCCTCAGCTCGTGTTTGCGCGCACAGCCACAACCATACGCAAACCGAATGTCTCACTTCTGCCTGATGGTGGTGGTACTGTGTGGCTGTGACGTGCACCCTTAGGAAAAGTATCTACAGTTATTGTGAGCTTAGTTGCGATGTAGCAGAGAGGCGCGCCGACCCAATCGCGGAGTTGCAAACTGGCCGCAGCGCACGGTCGTCTTCAGTGGGGATAGGTGCGTGTAAAGACGCAGGCGCGACGACAGAGAGCTACACGCAGACAAAGGTGCGGGTTGAAGTGTAGCCCCACCCCCTCCCCACCCCCTCCTCCTCCCCCTTGCCGCGCAACGGAAGAAGAGAAAGTCAACGGCTACCGAACGTACAGCTGATCAAAACGGACCGCATATGACCCACCCTCCTGTTCAAAGGGAAACAAACAAAAACGGGCAACCACAGGCGTTTTACGCTGGGGTCGTCGCTTGCGGGAGCGCCGTACGACTCAGGCGTTAAAACGATGTGGTCGTTGCTGTTGCTCTGCGGCAATAGAAGAGTGCCATGCGTGGTAGCAGGGGGAAAGATGGACAGTGAATGGGGTGCCCGACACGGCCTCACAGAGCCCACATATCTCCTACTGTGAACAGTGGAGGGGACATACAAAAGTGTTCCTGAGAAGTTGCAATGTTGAGTAACAAGCGAGACCCAGAGAGCGGGCGAGATGCAAAAGTACGCGCCAGGGAGTTGGACCCGAGTGCTGAGAAAGAGGTCAGCCATATGGTGTTTAGCTGCATGCCACAGCTCATGTCAGTTAGGCTCGCAGCGGTGTCTCTCCTCCTCCCTCCTCTTACCAACGCACGCGCACCTACACGGGATCATTTCATCGCAACCAAACAAGTAGAGGCTCAGTAGAAGAGGAGGACACAAAAAACTTGCCGGACCGCTCCTTGCTTCGCACAGGCGCACAAATGCTCGTCTAGTGTGTGGTCGGGCTGTTGTTACTTTTGAATTTTCCTTCTGCCTGCGCGCCGCGGCTTTGTTGCCGCTATAGTACAATTTCCTCACTTTCTTCACGCTCTGCCGCGTTGGAGCTCTCTGCAGCCGATGAGATGCGATGCTCCATGACGACGTCGTGCAAACGCGTGCGCTCGCCATTCAGCATCACCTCAGACAGTTGCCGGAGTTCATCACGAATGAAGCTGAGCTCGCGAACGTGCGTGTCAAGCTGCTGCATCTTTTTCTCGACCTCGTCCCTCTCGCGGCGTAGAGCTTCTACGACTGGAGCCAACGTCTCGCGACGGTACAGTAAGAGGTCCAGCAGCAAGGCGCGGTAGTCCTCCGAGGTCGGAGCGACCGGTGCGGTGGTTGATGTCGCCGATGCCGTATTATTCGCGCCGTTCTCCGTCCAAAGTGAGCAGTGCCTGAGGTTGTAGTCAACGGGACGTGATACAGTCGTAGAACTCCTCCGAGACGCCACCCGCGCACCAGCTGGGGCCAGGCAACGCCGCATGGCTTGCGAGAAGAGTGCTTAGGAGGATTGGAGGGGGGAGTGTCTGATGGGAAGAGGGTGTGTGGGGAGAGAAGGAAGTGGAGAAAGACACACGCAGCAACAAAGACCATGACACCACAGTAGTTATTGTGGTGTCATGGTGGAGTGTGAAAGATGGGGAAAGGGGTGGGGACACTACAGTGAAACTTTTCCTGCCCCTCCTACAATGCCGAGTGCGCAAAGCACCCGTACACGTGCTTAGCAACATGAACCCCTCAAGGCACTCAACTGCTATTCTAGAATAACAGAGGAGAGCGGCAAAAGCGCCTCTTCACTTCATCCTTTTGTTTTTTCTCTCTCCCCCGTGGGCCTGGACGAACGTGCTTTTGTGGCCATACGTCATGACTCGTACACCGAGCAGCCAACACTGCGAGTCTCTCCGGCTCTCTCCCAGTTCGACACTCTTCCAGTGCTTGTCAACGTGCGTGTGTGTCCCCAGTCCTCCCTCCCCGCATGTGTATTGAAGGATTGGAGTTGTCAGGGCAGTGTGCCGCGTGCTGTATCTCTGGTTCTTCCACTGTTGCTGATTGGAGGAGTGCCTTGAGGGTAGTACGATGCGCGGTGTCAGTGGCAGATGCCGACAAGGGAAGAGCGTAAGAGAATACGGAGCGCGATTTGCGGTGACGGGAGTCGCGCCTCGCGCCACACTTTGCTGTCGCCCTTCTTCCCTTGTGGACCTACTCGGAGGAGGGCGGGGATACCTCGTACATGTACACTCTGTACATGTCACTTTCACCTAGAAAACGGTAGGTGACATTGGTTCCCCAGGCAAAGGTGTGCGTGGGATTCTTTGTGGTGTAGTGGAGGCGCAAGTAGGGAATTTCCCACGTGATCTGCACAAACACGCGATACACGCGGGTCCCAATTGCGCCCTCAACGCATTTGCTCACCTCACAGAGCATCCGTTCAATGTTGTCCTCCATACTTTCATTTGCTTTGTCGGCCTGTAGCGCGTCCATGGTGCCCTTGTCCAGCACCACGTCGAAGAAAGGACCAAACTGTTCTCGCACACGACTGAGATCTCGGATATCAGCCACCTCCCAGTGTACGTCTACCAGCGGATGAGCTGAACTGTACTTGGCCTTCATGTGATCGATGACAACAGCGGAGTAGTCAGTGGCCACCTGGACGAGTCGGTAGGGCCTTGAATCTTCCGTCGGATATTTTGCCTCGTAAGCGGCGCGGATGTCGGCGCAGAGGGTGGAGTTACCAGTACCAAGGTGCAACACCTTGAGCGTGCCGTCGAATGCTCTTGTGCCGTGCTGCACACGATAGACAGCCTCAACGGCCTCAAAGGATGCTGCGACACACATGGGATACACTGAGGGGAACCAATCATAGTGCTCCTCCTCCGTGTAACGCCGGTCCCAGTACTCCTGTTTGCTGTACTCTGCGTTTCTAGCCGGCTTCATCGTGACTTCGACGTCCGTCACGCGTTGCTCTCAGGGTGCACGTTTTTCTTCTTTCGCTTGTTTGTGGGTGAGTTTGTCAAGTAGAGGAGCTGAAGGACTGGCCGACGAGTCTTAGACGACACGGCCAACAGGGAGACGGACGCACAATGCGCGGGTCGTCAACCGTCTCGCCGAGTGCATTTCTTTGCGTTCTACCCGGACAGATACACGTACAGAGACACGCAGCAGCGACACAGGAATGGTCGACGGCCGGTGTGCTGACGAGTGCATTCCTGTAGGACGGCAACAGTGCATTTTTCACGGCTGGGTTACACGTGATTCCCCTCTACGGCCAATTTTACCCTTTGCCAGTTTCACCAATGCGAGGCTTCCTTTTCATTTCAACGTAACAGCGTTACCGCACATTCGCTAATGCAGTCCGCGCCTTTCTCGTTCCTTCTCAGAGGGAGAGCTAAAGCGAACGAGAAGGAAGACTCGAGTGGGGATCATGCAAAGGGAATACAGTAAAGCAGGCACTCTCTTAGAAGAGAGCCCAGTGAGTGCCCTCCAACAAACGTGTGCCTACATCATTGCGCATTGTGCGCTGTCTCAGTTCCTTCCCCATCCTCCGTCGCCGCCGTCACTTCCAACAAAGGGGACTGAAGGCGCTTTTCAGTTCGCTGCACCACCACTCGCTGCTCAGACCTCGTTCTACGCACACACATGCTCTACAGAGTATTTTCACAAAGGATGACAGCATCACCGCACCCCGTTCCCCCCCACGGTCCGTTCCCACACGTCACGTTCGCTCTCTCCGTCTTGTATGCCGCACTTCCACCGCAAAAGCGGAAGAAGGAAAAAGTACGACAGCGCGGAGAGAGCAGGCGAGTGTGTGTGTGTGTGTGTGTGTGTGTGTGTGTGCGTGTGTGAGCGCGGGAGGGCGGCTGGTCATGCCCATCTCGTTCAAAAATCGAAGTTCTCGGCGCTCATCGCCCACGGAAACTTCTTCAGGATGGTGGCAGAGAAGACTTTGCTGATCGGCACATCTTGCGCCTTCGCCCACGAGCACACGATGCGGGGGTCAATGTAGTTGATTTTGCTCGTGCCGAGCGACACAGCCTTGTTGTCATCCTTGATGCGGATAACGTTCTCCTCGCGGTTGAGTCGTTCCCGGTAGCGCACCAGAGCCTTGCCGATGTCATTGGGGAAGGATCGCACCACCGGAGGACGCGGAGGCACCAGTGTGGGGACTTCCTCCTCTTCCTGCATAAGAATCTCCTTGTTCACTAGGCCTTGAGATTGGGCGATGTCGAAGAGTGATTCCTCCTTCTTCGACACCCCTGACTCACTCGACAACGAAGAGCGATCGTAGGACGAGTAGGACGAAGAGTTCGAGTCGGAGCTGTCTTCGCTGCTGGAGTCGTCATCGGAGGACGAGGATGAGCTACCAGACGACGACGAGGATGAGGACGACGAACTGGAGCTGCGCTCAACGCGGCGCACCTTCGGCGGCGGAGCCATTGTCGCAGCCGGCGCCACAGCTATCTTGACGGGGGACACCATTGTCTTCATCGGCTTCAGCTTAAGCAGCGCATCCTCGTCGGTTGCTTCAATCAGCCGAGGGCGCTGACCAAGCACACCAGCCGCAGCCAGGGTCGCTCGAACGCTGGGTGACATCTTGAGCTTTAGCGAAGACATATCAATCGGGGTCTTCTTGGGCGCTGCGGCCGGCACCGTCGGCGGGGCCACCGGAGGACTTTGAGTAGGCTGCATGGCACACTAATACGATATCCCTCAGAATTACCTATTAAGTACCAGGAAGTGTGAGAGAGGGGTGATGTTGTGGTTATCCTCTTTGAGCGATTGAAAAAAGGGTATGCAGAGGGAAACTCTACCTTATCGATAGTGATCAAGCCACCATGTCGTGGTCCGGCAGTGAAGGAGGAGAGGCAGCGATGATGGACAGAGTAACTGCATGTGTGTCGGTACGCAGATAAAGACACGTCGACGCACGTCAAGGGAGCGAGAGGTAGGGAAAGAGGGCGGCAATATCAGTGACCATATTGCACAAGCATCTCACCCCACCCCACACACCCTTCCCACGTCGCCACAAAAAGAAGGGGGGAGGAGCCGCGCGACAACAATGGAGTACGGTACACGAGATACAGCGTTTCTTTGTCAGGTGCCGCACGCCGACACCTCGTTTCGCCGGCGTCAGGGCGAGCACATACAAAAACACCAATCTTCTCCACTTTGCAAAGTACCGCGGGTGTTCTTCAGCTGGTATGCTTGCATCACCACAGGCGCTCATCACACAAAACCTAAAGAACAGTACAGAGGTCATGAAAGAAGAGAAAAGCTGTTGGCCACACCGTCTTACCATTCAGGTCTCCCACCCCAGAGCTCTAGCAGCGCACGCGCACGCACATGAGTTTCCACTGCGAGCTGAAGCGCCTTTATCGTGCTCTATGCCGTAGCCGGGGTGTATTCGCTGTAAGATGAGTTTTCCCCCTCACATGATTAAATACCACACACGTGTTCTACTCGCACATACGTCGAAGCTGCAATTAATCCAGGAAAGGTAAGGATGCTCCGGAGAGCAGGCGGTGTCGTAGGACACATGCGTGTATGCGTGTGTGTCACTGTGTTGTGAAATACGGCACTCCTTCCTCTGAGAGATGAGTTAGGCATGAGGGGATTGGGCGCACATACACACATACACTGGAGATGGCGTCGGGTGTACGCTTTCCCTTTCACCCACTGCCCCATGGACTGCAATAAGCCACACCTTTAAAACACATTTTTGTAGTACCACCACTGACACAGATAGCGCCACGTCCCGCGGTTTATGCAAGTATACTAGGCTACGGAGAGGAACATGAAAGGACTCTCAAGGAAAAGCCAAGGTGAGACGCGAACGTTGGAAGGGCGTTAGGCTAAAGTAAAATAGAGACGCAAAAGACTTCGTACCATGAGCCACAGAACACCCAGAGGTGCCCCAGGCATCTGCGTTTCGGTCTTTTCTTTTGACCCTCTCTCTCCATCGTCCCGCTCGGCTGTCCCACGCACCGCGAGGAGCGAGCAGGGCACCTGAAGGTAAAAGGGGATAAAAATGAAAAGGTACACAAGCAAATACACACGCACGCACACACGAGGTGAGAGGAGAAGTACAGGGGGAATTTCGTTTTGGTTGTGTATGAGCTCGTCCAAGAAGGCGAAGAGGGGAGATGCAGAGAGAGGGGAGGGCAGATAATTTGGGGTCGCAGGGCACAAGTGAACGCGAAGACAGCAGAGGCAGCGGCCATGCGACGAGAGAGAGAGAGGAGGGTGAGTAGGGGGGAGCAAAAAGGAGGTGAACGGTACACACGTCATCGATAAATGCGACAATTGTGCTCTATAGTCATGAGGGGTGGAATGAATGGGCTCCGCCTCGGGGGGGGGGGGGGTACAGTCGCACGGTGCGCACATGCAAAAACGCTCTGCTACTCATCCACGCTGAAACGAAGCCACGCAACCCACCTCTGCAGCCCAACGTGGGATAATACCTCCACACGCCAAGACTTGGGTATGGCACAAGAGAAACGAGCTGTGCCTTGATGGTGCGGTTCTCGTCGTCACACCAACACACCACGAACAGGGTTACACAAACATTCACAGCAGTCCCATGGTTGCCTCCTCCGTCTCTGCAGACTGCTCCTGTGAATTGCTCGTACTTGCACCCTGGAGCGGGGAATTGCTAGAGTTCCGGCGTGTGGAGAAGCTGCTCATTTGACGCGACATGAACGCGATGTACGGGTTCGTAGCATGGATGCGACTCTCCTTCTCGGCGATATTCTCCTTGACACGCATCTGGCGCTCCATCACCAGCCGCTCGCGGCGTGCCGCTGCCTCCTTCTGGCGTGCCAGGGTGCGCTTGCGCATTTCCTCCTGCATCTTCCTCCGCTCCTCCGCCCTCTTCCGCACGGACACACAGGAGCGCTGCGCACGCATCAGCTCACGCTCGACATGCATAAGCTGCGTGTTCTCCTGGATGACGAAGGCGCGTTCCTGCGTGTAGTTGCGGTGAGCTTCACGCTCGTTGATCTCATCAATCATAAACACCTCGCTGTGTGTCAATGGGCGGCTCTCCGCAATGCTCGCGCTATAGATTTTCGTAGCGCTATACGGCAGATCGACGGTGGGCCTGGCGCTGACGGACATGCCCACTGAGTAGCGCCCGGGCGACCTGGCCGACCCGGCAGAGAGCACTGACGCGCCGTAGCTCTGACCAGCGCGCGGGTGGCTGCTGCGGCGGTGGCCATCACTATCATATCCCGATGTCACCCTCTTGCAGCGCTCCTGATCCAGCAGACGCTGGTGCTGTGTCTCGAACTGGCGCTGCATCGCCGCGTCCTCGTCCATCGGTTTCCACTGATGGGCGGCAGCCTTCTCCGTGGCGGTGGACTGCGTAGAAATCTCCTCGGTACTCCGTGGATGGCGCTTGGTGTCGGGGACAGGAACGGAATCCGAGCCAGGTGTTATCTTTCTCCTGTAGGCTGGCACCAGTTGCGCCATACGGGCACAGCGGCGCTTCTCGTAACTCTGGTAGCGAAGTTCCGCCACCTCGTCCGACACGCCGGAACCTGTGAAGTGCGACTTGTCGTACGGAGCCAGCTCGCAAGGCTTCACGCCGTACTCCCTGCAGAGTGCCACGCTGCGCGGCGTGTTTACACCCTCCGGGACAGGAGGTCGATGCTCCACGTTGTCGATGCTAACTTTGCCAGCGAGCCTTTTCTTCCGCGGTGCTGCCGGTGGCCCTGCTGTCTTCGCCTTCTTCGCGTGATTCCCAGATTTCTTCACCTTATTGGGCTTGCTAACCTCGCAAGGGCGCGCCGTCTTGGCGACCTCCGGAGGGGCCGCCTCAGCGTGCGACGCTGCTCCTGTAACTTTGAGCCGTTTCACTTCTTCGAGTTCTTCGTTGGCCGAGCAAGCCGCCGCCACCACTTTCCCCAACTCCAGCTCCTTAGAGTAGCGGTCAGCTGATATGTCGGTCGGTTTGTACGTACCACCAAGTTCCTCTTCGCTTCTTTCTTCCTCTTCGCTGCTTTCCTTCTCTTCGCTGCTTTCCTTCTCTTCGTGTCTCTGGGAGTGGGCCTCCTCTTCGGCCGTCGACTCACAGTACGGTATCGCTGCCTTTGTCGCCTGAGGATCCTGGGGCGACTCCTCGCATTCTTCATGTTGCGCCAGCATCTCGTTGTCCATCGATTGTGCTTCAGGGTACGAGGCCCCCCGCTCTACGATGATCTCTGACGAGCTCATCGGGTCCGTGTGTATGTAGGTGACGGTATTTTATTCGTTTTGGAGATGAATATGATGGGGAGGGGGGGGATGAAAACACAGGTAAAAAAGCAAAGAAGAATGAGAAGACAGATTGTACCGTCTTACGTATACGACTTAAGACACTGCTCTTGTTCACTGCAACCGGAGCGATTGTGAGATCCACAGGCTTTCCAAGATGCAGACGTCAGGGAGAAACAACAGCACAAAGGAAGTGAGATACGCTTGCGGTGCGCCGTGTGACAAAATAGCACAAACAGTCAACACAGAATGTAGAGGAAAGCACAAAGGAAGTGTAAAGGTACAGTTGTGGGGATCAATCAATGAAGCGCGAAGATGAGCGAATAACAAACACACAAAAAGATCCGACAGGAAGACGAGTGCTACGTTGGCGAATTACCTCGCGCGTGTGTGTGTGTATGTGTGTGTGTGTGGCTTTCCTTTCTCTTCGACTCGAGACTTGGCGAAAAGAGAAAGAAGGTCAGAGTACGAGGTAGCTGTGCAGGTGTAGTGCTGCTGTGGGTAGGAAGGGGGGATTGATAGGATGCGTCAAGAGGATATCAGTACGCCCAATCAGAAAGAGAGGCTCGAAAGGTGTGAGAGTGAGTGAAAGCGGCAGGGGGAGAGAAGAGAGGACTGAATTGATGAGATAAAATGGAACGGGTCGTAGCTGAGCGAGAGTCGGCGACATATGCCGCAAATTCTGGAAAGAGAGCAAACGAAGCCTAAAATTGACTGCTCTGTGTAGAGCTCCAAAGGGAAAAAAATACAAGTGTGCCACCACGGTTGCGTCCTCTCGTGCCATTTCCCATAATCTGATGGCCTCAGATATGAGTCAAAATCAGGCCATACAGCATACACCACATAGATTCGGTGCACGTCTGTCGCGCACTCTTTCTTTCGTCGTATCGTGGCCCTCACAAGCACGCTTTTCTGGCGCGCCAGGATGTCAAACTTCACTCAGAAGCGCCAATCAGCACACCCGTCTGCCATTGACCCAAAAATAACTGCCACGGCTGCAGCAGAAGCCTCCTTCCCCAAACGCGGCCACGCACGCAATGCGTTGCTCAGTTTTCGGTGGAGCTCGTCGTAGCTGTGCCCGCCGACTTCTGCGCCACTGCAATCACCGCCGACACAGCGTCGACGCTGACCGCAGACACGCTGGAGAAACCCCACCGCCGCAGCGCAGTGCAAGTGTTCACTGCACGCTGCGCCTCCGAGGCCATTACAAATATCTCTGCCTTTTCCTTGTTCGATGGCAGAATGGGGCACGCTGCGCCCGACAAGATATCGTGCGGATGTAGCGCTACTATTGCAGAGAACATAAGTGGCCGCAACCGCCTCTCTGGCTCGCTGCGAACGTCGATAACGAGGGCGCCTGGGGAGGTGCAGCTAATAGATAGCAGCGCCTTCTTCAGATATGACGATGTCACTGTATGCTGCAACGACGTATAGGCATCCAGATTACACTTTGGGTCTAGTGATGCGTACCCTTTCGTCACGTACTGCACGCCATATCGTTTGTTGAGGTTTGACACCGTCCACGCAGTTTTCGGAATCCACTGCGCCATGGCTGCCGACGAGATTGCGCTTGTACGTGTGTGTGTGTAAGGGGAAAGGGATGAGGAAGCAATGCCAACAACGGCAGTCGAACGAGGACCGGAGGGTCAAATGAGTAACCCACAGAAGAGAGAGAGGGAGTCGGAAAAGAAGCAAAACGAATAGAGAGAGAGAAAAAGAGACCGAAAACGATGAAAAAGAACACACAAGGCGGGTAGCGCTCGGTGACAGGTGCCTTTGGCCGTCGCACCTACACTGCGCATTGTCACGAAAACATTATCGTCTGATCAAAGAAGTGACGAAGCGACAGGGGCGAGTGAAGGGAACATAACAGAGTCCCTTCCTCACAACTGCACATAGTACACGAGTGTTCCCTTCGCTGCGCGAAGGGCGTTGTGAGCTTCAGAGGGTTCTACCCACACGTTAACACACAAACTCACATGCTGAGCGCATCGCAAGAGCAACACGGAAACAAGAGGACAATAAGGAGAGAGTTCGCCACTGCCATTGCCTCATAGGGTGTCTGCTACGTTTCTTTGATCACGTTGCTTCTGTCGTCACCGTAGTTCATGCTAGTGGCGCCAGCAGCGTGATAGGCGCTTCAAGGTAGTTCACCGAACGCATAGCAAAACAGTTCAGTATATATTTTCGTTCGGTATGCCTCTAGTCCAGCCGTTAAGTTAGAGACATCCCGCAGTGGTCGGGCTACGGTGCACTGCAGTGGCCTTCGAGGCATCGACTTGACATACAAGTAGGTCACGCGAGGTCACAGAAACAAGGTCGGAATTAGAGACGATGTTCGCGCAAAGCCGGGTGGGGGTAAGAATGAAAAGAGAAGTAGAGTCGAGGAACTGAGGAGCAAACGGCGCGCCCCCCTGACAGGAAGTGAAGCTTCCAAGCGTGGGTTGCCATGGAAGCAGGCCAAAGAGAGAAAGTCGACGTCGTCTTTGCTAAATGCGAGAGAGTCTGTGAGGGAGGGGGGAAGTGGCACAAGCAACAGCGCTAAAGCAGCCGATGAGCGAGAGGAGAGCGCAACAGGAAGAAAAGACACAGCGCAATAAACAACGGAGAAGAGCAGGAACCACCCGCGCCGTGTAGGCGTCCGACGAGGGACCAAAAAATCCCTGGCTAGGAGAGGGTAGAGAGGGCGTACACTGTAATATTTTCAATTCAGCGGCTTCGCCGTACACCTGATCTCATAGCCTACCAGGGGGGTATCTTAGTGCCCTTTCCCATTAATGCTCATTATCGATTCAGCACTGAAGTGCGTAAGGTCAACATATTTTTGCCTTTCCACACTTACTCCTACGCATTTACACTTGATCACCTCCTCTCCCCCGTTCGCGTCACATCTCGGAAAGGCAAGAACTTAGTCGCGGTGTAAACAAGAGGAGCCATAAGAAAACAGGAAAAACGAAATAAGCTCATTCGTTTTTGTGTGCTTCTCTTTGATGTTTCTGCTCAAACACCAACCGTACCGATGCTTCTGTGTGGCAGTGCTTCGTTCCAGCGCGGAGCTACAGTAACAATAACGAGCGAGGAAGAAAAAATAGATGGAGAGGGATTGGGGGGAGGTGGAGCAAGGGCATGAGCTTGGCATTCGGTAGGAGTGAGGTACGACGTTGACCTTGTCTCATCTCAAACCTTTCCGTCGTCCTGTTCCTCAGTCATTTCTTCCATCTCCGCGAAAGAGGAGAAAAGTACACCACTTGTGCGGAAAGGAAAAAAGAGTGGCGAAGGAGGTGTGGGAGACGACCGTGTTAAGCCAAGAAAGAAGTGAGGGGTGAGGAAAAGAGGGTGGGGAGCTGAGTTAATCGAGAAATGGAAATAAAAACAAGAGGCACATAAAATGCTCACTGGTTTTAGGTCTTCGTGAATCGGTAGCAAAAGATACACCTTTGACCGTTGTTATCTTCTTTTACATTGTTTGTTGGCTCGTTTGCCGAGCGCGGAGGAGGGAGGGGGAGGGTGGAGAAGGACTGCAAATACAACGGTGAAATTGTTGCTTGTGAATTACAGCCAGCTTCTCCCAGATGCTGTTCCTCTTTGGGAGAGGAACATCACGCTCCTTTTTTCTTGATAGGAACAGAAGACCCTCTTCACAGGGTACGCTTCAGCACGGTATCAGCATCCAGTACCCACTATGCGGGAAAGCCAGGCAGCCCCCCTATCCCTGCCATTCCCGAACCACTTCTGGCGGTGACAGCGCCCAGCGCCCACAGCGTGCGGAGAGCGGAGGGGTTCAAAGCGATGTCGGTGGTCCATCCCAGGGTGGGGGCGTCGCACGCAAGGGTCAGCGTGGCTCTGGCGCGTCTCACCCAACAGCCACTGCCTACTGGTGTGGGAAGCCTGCGCCACGCCGCGGGATGTGTCGGGTGGTGACCGGCGCAATGGGCGCGGCAATGGGGCGACCGGGGAAGCAGGGGGCGGGGGGGGTTGTGGCAGAGCCCGTGCCCGTGTCGCTGAGTGGATGCGCTGCCGCCACGCGCGTGTCTGGCATTGCTTTGCGCCACGCGACGGCCCTGTGGAAGACCAGGGTGCGGTGGAGTCGAATGGGTGTTCGATGGCACAGAGTGGGCACGTCGGGCAAAAAAGAAAAAAAAGTGACAACAAAGTGGAGTGAGAAAAAGGAGACAAGAGAGAGGCAAAGGGAACAACAAAGTCGTTGAAAAAGCGCACAGAAATGGAGTGAGTAAGAGAAGAGGGCCTGCAAGCCTATGAGGGAAGGAGAGCTTGAAGATTACAACAGCGCAGTGGGGGGAGGGGGGGGGAGAAAACGAAATCTGTAAATAATAATAAGCGAAGCGGTCGTCTTCGAGCTGTGGAGGAGAAAGAAAATAACAGTATCGAAAGTGGAGAGAGGTCGAGAACGGGATTCGCACATGTGCGCACAACGTCTACGGTTGTGCTTTGTCTCTCCTTTGAGTTGAATAGAGTTCATAACTGCCCGTGTCAGTGAGTGAGGAATAATATTGCAGCACTGCCACTGAGACGCAAGCAAACAAGTACAGTGAAAAGGTGGCAAGGAGCGGGAAAACAATAGCGTCATCTTTGCCCATAGAGAAGAAGTAGAAAAGCAAAGGGACAATACAGAAACATGGAGGTTGAGGGCAGCGCTTTCCATCAAGGGTCATACGAAGACGACGTTGTGACGGGGAGTAGGGAAAAAGCACACGCGTTTGCCCCTTTTTTTTTCACTATGCCGTTAAGAACTTCGGGGGAGGGAAGAGAAGGGGCGGCTTGACTTTGATCCTACTGCCATCCCTGACCCACCAGCAATTCCTTTCACGTCAACTTCAAGGTATTACATGAAAGTACGAACCAAAAAGAAGACCTTATTCTCGATCCCATGTTCTCCTCTTCAAAGTTGATATTCCCACGCCTCTTTTCTGTTGTTGCAGAAGTGGTTGGCACCCATGTGTGCGCGCCTACAAGCACGCACAGACATACAAGACACACATGCACGCGCCTTATCCACTAACATGCAAAGGAAGAGCTGCCAAGGCCAGGGAAGCGAATCAAGAGACACTTTTCTCGTACTTTTTGTGGCGGCGATAAAGCATATCATATATTGACCCTGTCTCACATCCATGGATGTGCACTAAACAGTCAGTGGCATGCGAGAGCAGACATACTTTGCGCGTGGGGGTGAGATGGGTAGCCAAAGAGTCAAGGGAGTAGTGGAGGTAGACGACGTTGCACTGAGAAGAGAGAAACAGCGACAGGAAAGAAAAAAGCACATCCATCCCATATCGAAGTGAACACATCAACACGAGAAGTGGTTAGAAAAGAAAAAGATCGTTGTCTCTGATGGGTAAAGAAGAGGGGGGGGGAAGAGTAAGAGGATGAGGTGGCTCAGAGGCTGCACGCTCTTCCTGTCTCTTTCATCTTCAGCGACGCGTCCACCATCCCGCTGTACCAGGTGGAGGCACACACACACACACAAATGAAAACAAAAGATGCTCAGAAATGTGCTCTTTTGTTGTTGCTGTTGGTAGTTGTAGTGTGAACCGTGCAGTCTATAGTCTTCTCATAATTGTTACCCTTAGGGGTGAGCAGAACGAGAAGCTTCGGGCTCACAATGACGCTGCGAGACGAGTCGCTGCCATTCAGCGCGACGCCGAATTTCTGCAGCGCCTTGCTCTGGGACGGCAGCAAGGCGCACTTGGCCTTCACCAGTGCCTTGAGAGCCTCCACATCTCCCGCCTCGAGCAGCGCGGCAACCAAGGAAAGAGCGGCCGCAGAACGCACGTAACGCAGCGTGTTCTCGCTGAGGATGATGTCACGGTAGAGGTCCGCAGAGCTCTTCGATGTAGCTTTCTCCTGCAGGGCCTTCACAATGGAGAGCGTTTCAGCATCCTGAAGAAACCTTGTCAGCTGGCGGCACACATGAATGTGACCGCAGTCCTTGGTCCACTTGCAATGCCCGTCTATGTTGAGGCGACACACATGCTTCTTCCACGAGATGACGTACACACCATTCATGCAGGGAAGCGTCTCCAGCCCCATCGTGAGGCTGAGGTTGAGCAAAGAGAGGTCGATGAGGTAGGGCTTCTCCCCGTCCTGAGGGAACTTCAGTGCATCGTCGAGGCTCAGTGCGTAGCAACGACCTGATACATGAGGAGCGCAGTTGGCGCTAAGCATCTCCTGTGAGTAGTAGCAATTGTGCAAGGCACAGCACAACGATTCTGACGTAGCACGACACTGCATCAGATACGAGCTGGTGATGTGAAAACAGCGGCACCGTGCCCCCTCTCTGCAGCCAAGGCCCTGCGCATCGAGGAGGCACACAGAGCTCTTGCACGGGCGAGTGCTGCTGGACATCACGTCGTTATCGTACAGGCTGATTCCCATCGTTGGTTCGCGCACGCACGACACCGGAACTGGAATCCGCTGCAATGACGGGTGGAATTGGTCAACGAGAGCGAAGCCCCATACGTTGACATCATACTGAGGGCGCTGCTTCACGGTGCTGGAAGCCGCGCTGCGGCTCAGAGCCGACGGTGTCTCGCCCCCGGAGCAGCACGATTGAGTTGAGAGGGAGTTCCCGCTGCCAGAATGAGCGAGCTTTGCTTTCGGCGTGGTACAACCAGGGACGGCATCGATCGAGACCGCCATTGATGCCACACTGTTGGCTGGATCCATAACGAAGTACAGTGGTGGCCCTGAGTGACCAAAGTAAGCATTGACTGGGTACGGTGCGCGTCCAGCGCCCATCATAATTACTGGAGCAGCGCCGTAGCCGCCAAACATGTTCCCGTGGTCTGGGGTAGGGCACAGAGTCGCGCCTTGCGGCATGTATGACTGCGGGTAGACCACGGTCACTGGCATAGCCCCCATCGGCTGCAGCATAGGGTACGGTGGAAACATCTGTGGAAGTAATAGTGGCGGTGTAGGTGCTGTTGATTGACTTTTCTTCTGAATCTGAGGGTCGTGAGATACTGAATGAGTAGTGCCTTGGGCCAGCTGAACGATGGGTGAAAAGGATAAATGAACCCGCGGTAGGAGTGGCAGACAATCAAGCGAGAGGAGAGACGTGAATGACAAAGAGCTAGCATTTGCGTGTTGAGATAGCGATATCGGAGCACACACGCGTAGATGCATTTGAATGCTTCTCGTAGGTGTGTTCACAGGGCAGTCAGCAGCACACGAGGATACGTGCAAGAAAGTGAGTTTACTGTTGGTGCCAGAGGGTAATGGAGTAGCGGATGCGAGGAAAAAGGCGCAGTACAGTGAAGACAGCAGATCGGTACTTCCTTGCCGCGCTTAATGGCGATTGCTTCAACGTGTTGGTCGTTTCACATGCGAGGAAAACGGGCACACGGCACCTTTCGATAACAGCACTCCTTCCACGCCATGATTCATGTAGCGCTGGGGGGAGCCTCAATACCCTCTGATAGGGTGCGTAACCCCGCTTCTACTACGCGAAACCGATGCACGATTATGTCTGCCTGGACAGCCATTTCCTCTGTCTTCCTAGTAGTCAACTCCTGCTTGCGGAGGACGTCGTACTGCAGGAGGACGGCGGATGCCGTCGCCGTTACAAAGCCGCCAATGAGGAAGCCTGCAACTCGAGGGCCCATGACGACGACACCTTTTTATAGCTATGCAGCACAACACGTACCTCGTGATACGGCGGCTCTTCCAGCTTAGTGAATGTGTATGTGATATAGCCGACGAGGAAAACCGGCGGATCAGCGGGCAACAGCGTTTGCTCCGAGACGGGAAGTAGGCGGAATACATAAAATGACGCCGCGGTGAGGAAGGCAGTGGCGGCTGTATTGTTTACAGGACAAAGAGGATACGAGTGAAATAGTGAACGGCCGTTGAGCAGCATGAGGGCAGCAGGATTGATGCAGAGGTTGAACGCTGAGCCGACAGGGTTTTGTCGTGAGAGGCCGAGAAAACGAGTCCACCGCTAGCGACAGTGATCCGTGCCAGACGCCCCTTTGACGCTCTGCTGTGCCTCCACGACACCACAATACCTGCACGTTCGCAAGAGTGCGGGTGCCATGGGGCACTGTAAGTTTTTTCTCCAGCTCTTGCTGAAGGCTGAGGTCAAGTGTGCATGGTAGAAAGGCGCGAAACAAGCAACGAGCAACTTAGTCTTTTTATTTTCACTGATAGGCTCAATATGATATGACCCAGAAGGAAAATGTAATGCAGAAATGGAGAGAGGTGTATATCTGAAAGGTCGAGGAGCTGAAGACGACGACATATCGGCCAAGGTAAAGAACAGTCCAGAGTGAAAAAATCGTGCGTGAAGGACACACAAAAATAAGAGGGAGGGAAACGAGAACAGAGGCTACCTGACTAACCCCATGCTTCTTGCCGTTGTCGTTTAGTTGGTGGGCCGGCTCGCTCGCAGTAGCAGAAGCAGTTGCCCTCTCACAAACAGCGCACACGTAGTCGATTGACACATCGTCAGTGTCTCAGTCCCCTTGCTGCGCGCAGCTTTCTCTTGTGGGCAACAACTGTGCATCTCAATTTCGAAAAAAAAGGAGAAACAAAGAACCAGGTCAATAAAAGCAAGTAGGATACATCAAAGCAGTGTGTGTGTGTGTAGAATACAGCACAACGGAGTACCAAGCGACTCTATGACACTGATCACGACCAAGATACTGTATTTTTGCTCTCCGTATTTACTGGCATTCTAATAGGCGAGTTTTGCTGATACTGCGGCGCACCCTCCAACGTTATGGGTTCTGCCGGCGGTGTTGTTTTCGCCTTGTCGCTTACCGACGCCGCTGACTCCATCTCCGCTAGCGCTGCTTCACGGGAGCAGTACATATCCATCAAGAGCAAAATAAAACCGTCCGTGTGGTCGATCTCGTCTGCAACACGATTAGAGAAGGACCCACCTGGCGGACGGCTGGCGATCACCTCGGCACTGGAGGGCGCCTCCTCTGTTTTGTAGATCAACAACCCCATTTCGGTGCATTCGGCAGCGCAGCCGTCATCCCCATACTTCTTTTGTGCATACGAAGCGATGTAGCGCGGATCGAGCTGTAGCGCAAGAAAGATGAGCTGACCGAGAAAGTCCTTTGCCAATTCTCCCGCGCGCTCGCACTTGTCGTAGAGGCGCAGAAAGGAGAAGTAGTGCTCCGACCTGCTGGGATGTGCCGCCGGACTCCCACCCGCGACATACAACTGTGACGTAAACAAGGAAGGCGAGCGGTGAGTCGTAGCTTCCTCTTGCTTCGTGGCGTTAATAGAGCCTGACATGGAGCTGCTGCTGCTAAGCGAGTCGGCCTGCATCATGCCTGCCGCCGCTCCCTGGAAACGCGATGGAGAAGCGTTGAGAATGGCGCACTTGGAGGCTTTCCGGTCCACGCTTTTTGCGTGTGTGGCTACCTTCTTTAGTATCTCCATCACATGCAGCGAGCTCGTCATCCACGGCGCGAGGGAGGTCTCCAGAATAACGCTACACGGGTGACCACCAGCGCCAGTCGCCGCGTCGACAAGGTCTGCGTTCCACTCCAAACGGTCCTGCAGATCGGTAGGAACGAGGGCAAGGGTAGCCGCCGTCATCGGCTTCACGACAACGTTTATGTAGTCTGACAACACTGTGGTGAGGTCAGCCCCCGAGACGTGGGGAAGAGTCATACGAATGCCGTGCCGTTCCATTTCGCACTCCTCCCGGTGGATCTCCGAGAGAAGCCACGTACCCATTCGGCAACACTGTGCCTGCGAGCGAAATGCAAAGCTGTTGGATGCCATCACCAGAAGAGCCGCCATTAGCTTGGGGGCGTCGGCGTCGGTTATGTGGCCGCTCGTATCAATGTTGTGCAAGGCAGACATTAGCGAAGGCCGGTTACGCAGTGCTGCATTCAGCACCACATCGTACAGTGCCTCCTTCACGAGATGGGCACTATCCGCTGAGACCGATTCATCAGTCGTTGAGAAGAAGAAATTGTCCTCCCGTACAAGCGCACTCGTCAAGACCAGGAGAGACGCGTGCTCGGCGATTGCGACATCGCCGAACACAGACGCTAAGGGGTGGTCCAAAGCGACCAGGAGTGCGTCAGACGCACCGGGGTGTGCGACATCAACAGTCAGCGCAGCTAGGAAACAGATTGCGATCTCTTCATCGGAGAAGAGGAAGTTTACAGTGGGCTCTCTGAAAAAGAGCGACATCATCTGAAGCGCATCCGCTGCGTGTGTGGCGTTGTGGTAGCTGTTGTCGAGCGGGTAGCACGTGAAGATTTTGCGAAGAAAGCGTAAGAACTTCTCCGCGTTGATGCACAGGGACGTGAAGAAGTAAAAGTTGGCGAATACGCTGCAACAGACAGAGAGGAACAGGCGCTCCTTGTCCCCCATAATACTGCCGTCGTGCTCACGGACGTTGGTTACGTCAAATTCGATCTGCTCCACCTCATCGATGTATCGAAGTGTCTGAAAAGCGATGGCGTTGAGTTCTGCAAATACCCCCTTTGGACTCTGGAGAGCAGGCGTGGTGCGCTGCATGAGGGTGTTGCAAGAAGACATTATAATGGAACCTGGGAGTCGAGAGGAGGCGATGTCAAAGTCCTTGGCACGCGTGTGGATCAGGCCGCTTCTGTGGCAAGAGAGCCGAAACGGCGCATGTCCGCTGATCATCTCCTCGAAATAGTTGTGCGCGCAGCTTCTCGGAGGCGTCTCCTTCGTGCTCGGCTGGCCCGCCGTCCTACAAGTTTCACGCAGCCGCGCGAGCGCGCCACCAATTTTGTCCCGCAGCTGCGGTGACAGCGATGAATCATCCTTCAGCGCCGCCAGAACATCGAGAGGATGCATATTCGTGTCGGCGCTAGGGGATATAGGAGGTTGCTTCGCTTCTGAGCGCATGGGAGGTAGCTGCAGCATGAGAGCTAGTTTGGTGGCAGTGTATAGAAGACAAAAAGTGAGCTAAGAGGTCTGGAGAAGGAGGAGCTGAGAGAGGGGAAGAGCACCCTTGCAATTTGACCTAACACGCTAAAGATGTGGGGTGCTGAAAAAAAAAAGAAGGCTTGAGAAGGAGGGGGATGCAGGAGAGCGCATGACAAAATGAGAGAGCAAAAACGTCAACACAGGAGTACATCTACAATACTCCAAAGTGCGGAAGAGCATCTAGGCAGTGAAGGTACACTTCGAGGTGGCGGAGAGGACGGGACGCGGAACAGCGTAAAGATCGGTGTTGATGAGCTCCACCACTTGCTTCTCACTAGAAGTTGTTCAAAGCAACTACAGTGCTTCGCTTCCCAACACACAGTTGTGTGTCAGTGCAGATGAAAGTTGGCGTCTTTATTTTACTTTGAGGCCGCGAAGCCACGAGGGCGATGTACAACATAGGTGGTGAGTAAATATGTGCCTTTTCAGACAAACAGCAAAGAGCGCACAAAAAAGAGAGCCCCTCATCGAAGATGCGGAATAATGAGGAGAGCGAGGCCAAAATACAAAAGAAAGCACACAGAAGAGTTGCGCATAGAGTGAGAATGATAAAGCCACTGCCTTACAACCACGTTCCCATGGAGTTGTTCAGGCCAACATCACTCCTCTCGTTCTTGGTCCTTTTTACTCCAGCAGTTGCACAGGCCTTTTCCCCCTTTGACGTCTGGAAGACTTCTGTCAGCTTCAACACTTCTCCAAGCGTTACGTATCGTTGGCTGATGCGTCCTCTTGGCAATTTCACGACATTTAAGACGGTATTTGTGTGTCTCCATTAAGAAGATGCATGTGAGGACCTCAGGCGCAGCAGTATTTAACGCTGTAACTTTGAGTAGTAGAAAAGAAGATATATTCGATTGGTTAGATCGAAAGGCGACACTATGAAGCACAAAGAATATAGTAGAAGTTCTCATGAAAAGAGAACATATGCACGCGACCACATGCACACACTCTTTTTCTTTCAAAAAGTGAATACATAGAGAAAAAGGCCAGTTCAATAACCCGGGCACTTTCACGTGCAGGTTGAATATATGCGCAACGCTTCCTCTCACAACATGTTCCCGTAGCTCGCAGCGGAACCTCCGTCCGAAAGTGTAAGTTAGCAGTTGACCAAAAAGGTAAAAAAGGGAGCAACATGACCTCGACAAGAGAAAAAGATAAGCGCAATTGCAACGAACTGGAGCCGTGCTCTAGGGCAGGAAAGGGAGCAGAGCGGGTGAGACTAGACGTCGTTTGCCGAGGAGACGAAAATACACAGAAGAAAAAAAGGATTACGGTGGAGGAGTAAACACGCAAAAACAAAAAGCAGGAGTAGGAAAGAGTCGCTGCGTATACAGTACGAAAAGAGAAGCACTTACAGAAGGAAAAGAAACTCGAGTGGTCGACTATCACTTGCCGGTACATAGGCGCATCAAATAAAATCCTGCTTGTCGTTTGGTCATTCCGTTTTTCAGGAAGAAGCTGTCATCATCTCTTGGGAGACGACTCGACATGCAGGAGCGGGAGACTATCATCAAATTGATGTAGCAACAAGGATGTAGGCAGTATTTTGATCAAGTAATTACGTCCGTCCTCTCATCCTCAGTCGAAAACTGCGCATGAATAGAGGAAAGCACAACGCACATAACGATAGAGCCGTGCAGAATGACGTTTATTCTAGAGACAAAAGGGACTTTTTGCTTTCCAACTGCATCATAAGTACGCTTGAATATGTTTGCACGCAATGTAGGTACACTTACACTGCTGCGTTAACCTTCCCTTCAATCGAATTCAAAGGCACTTCAAAAAAGGAAAGACTCCCAGCTGTTTCTCGTGTTTTTGCTCCAAAAACTCACCAAGCACCTACTCTCCTCTTGATGGTTCCTGGTCGAACGTCCCGACAGGATCCTCGCCCTTTACCGATGTTACCTTTTCTCCGTTTTTAATCAGCTACTTCTCGAAGATGGACTGGGCCTCGACATCCCTCGGGTCGATCGGATCGCAGATGCGGGTTCCGGGGATGAGCACAAACACTGCCGGAATGGCGATGAGTGGCGTGATGAGGTGGCCAACAATCAGCAGCCAGCGCAGGTTGCTGAAGTCGCACGGCGGGCTGGAGGAGAGAGGCCACACCGTCTCCATCAGGATCGCGCCAATCGTGGACGACGTCGAGGAGCCCATGTTGCTGAAGCTCGCTAGGATTGCGAACATCGTGCTCTCACACCCCTTTGGGCAGAGGCGCGAGATGAGCATGTTTAGCGGCATGTAGTTGAGCATGTAGCACACCTCGTACACGATAGCATCACCCATGATGTACATGGCATGGTCCGGGATGCCGATGTACAAGTTCCAGCGCTGGACCATGATGATGTCAAAGACGCTCGCAAGAACCTGGACAAGGATGGTGCAGGCTAGCGTGACGCGGTAGCTCTGCTTCGAGAAGACGCGCGCAAACATGTACACACCAATGAGGCCAGCCGCGTTGCCAATGACGCTGCTCACCGTGTTATAGAAGGTCTGCGTGAAGTGCGGCCCGTCCGGCAGGCACGCGGCGTCCGACATGTAGAAGTTGTCCGTCCCGCCTGAGATGAAGATGTATGACACCTGCTGGAACCACCCGAAGAAGTTGGCCTTCATGATCGTAATGGGGATGCAAAGGAAGCCGGTCACGCACAGGATAAGGGAGATGCCGATGCAGCCATAGAGCAGCCCTTAGGTCGTGCCCGTGATGTTGAGCACCGTCAGCGCAATGACGCCAGCCGTCATGATGACGCCGTAGACGGCGATGGAAATATTGCGAAAGATGGCCTCTTTCTTCGCCTCAAACATTCTGCACAGGCACGTTTGCGTCACCAACGGTTCAAATTCCTGCTCTGCGCAGTCGCCGGAATTTAGCTTGCCACATTCTACGAGCTCGAAGCTGCTCCTTCTCGATGTGGTCCGACGCGTTCGCATACTCAGCTTTGCTTTCCTCAGTGGCCGACCTGCTGGAGACCTTTGCCAACGCGTTCTTGCTTTAGCAAAAAAACAGGTATCTCCCCAGGCGCTCTACGACGCTCCTCTCACCTCACTAATTTGCGATGAGAAAGACATTCGTGATTGCCTACAAGACCTGCGGAGATGAAGCTGCTGATCGTCGGTTGGTCTGGGTCGGAGAGCGGTCCTTGGCGGGTGCAACGACCTGGCCAACCATGATGAGTCTCCGAGTTTACAACATGAGGTATGCATCACGAAGGGGAGGGTTAGTGCCTAATGCGTCGATGTCGTGGCCCTCCGACAGCACGTCAGGGATCATCATGTAGAAGACGGAGAGGAGGATCATGCTCGTTACAGCCACCACACTCAATTTTTCGAACAAGAAAATAACGTAAGCGACAGCGCAGATGGCGCCAACGATGCAGAACAGGGTTATGTACCTCCACTTCGTGTGGCCCAGAAAGGAGATGTCACTGAGGATGACTGTCAGGGGCTTGGAGAACCTCATCGAGCTGATCACTGTCATGCAGTGGTACGCTGGTCTCAGCGTCGTGCTTCATGAACATCGCGTACTGAGACCTGCCGATGAGTGTCTTTGCTAGGCCTTTCATAATCATTTACAGTACACTGAGAGAGATGAGCTTCAGCCACAATGGCTCCACGCCAACTCGAAGATGAGTAAGCAGCGGCTACACAGGGCAGCCTAGAAGAGTGCGGCGGGCTCTAGATGAATGCAGCAGGCCTTACTCTCTTGTAGACCAACCTGGGCGGCGAGCACATTGTCGACGCCTTCGGCGATATTGCCGGCGAATACACGATCAAGCGCCATTGTTTAAGGAGACTGAGCACGCCATGTGGTGTACAGGCCGTTACCCAGACCGAGTCTGCAGTCAGTAGTCGCAAGATGCACAACAGGGCAGCAGAAGATAGTGAGTGAAGGGAAAAAAGAGAAGGACCAGTAAACAATATTTCTGCTAAACACCTAATCGGCGAAATTTCCGCAGCGCCTATCGACAAAGCGCCAGTACCACCAAATGTGCGACACGCAAGACAAGGGGCATTGAGGAACCAGAGAAAAAAAGTTTTAAACCCTCCTCAACATGCTTTCTCGCAAAACTGTTTCTCCAACAATGGCAGCATATTTCTTCACCTGACGTGCCCACTCTGTGCCATCGAACACCCATTCGACTCCACCGCACCCTGGTCTTCCACAGGGCCGTCGCGTGGCGCAAAGCAATGCCAGACACGCGCGTGGCGGCAGCGCATCCACTCAGCGACACGGGCACGGGCTCTGCCACAAACCTCCCCCGCCCCGCCCCCTGCTTCCCCGGTCGCCCCATTGCCGCGCCCATTGCGCCGGTCACCACCCGACACATCCCGCGGCGTGGCGCAGGCTTCCCACACCAGTAGGCAGTGGCTGTTGGGTGAGACGCGCCAGAGCCACGCTGACCCTTGCATGCGACGCCCCCACCCTGGGATGGACCACCGACATCGCTTTGAACCCCTCCGCTCTCCGCACGCTGTGGGCGCTGGGCGCTGTCACCGCCAGAAGTGGTTCGGGAATGGCAGGGATAGGGGGGCTGCTTGGCTTTCCCGCATAGTGGGTACTAGATGCTGATACCGTGCTGAAGCGTACCCTGTGAAGAGGGTCTTCCTCCCTCCCCAAAGAAAAAGGAAGAACCTTGACCACCACGGATGCATTGGCATACACATTGGCAGTGCTGTTTTTTTGTTATTCTTTGTTTGCTTTGCTTATTAAGCGCTGCTGGTGCTTCGGTGTCCACGAACATAAACACACCCATACGTAGTATCCAATATGACTGGTCGACTATCACGAATGCACGGTGCGAAGCAAAGAAAGAAACCGCTGCATTTAGTTCCAGCCATGATTCATCCTGCCGACAACCTGCTCTGCGCTACATTTCTCACGGTGGTGATTGCTGCACCTCGAAAAAAACTTTAACAGTTCGTCTATGAAAATAACCGGAGTGCTCAGCACAAGTACTGTCTTCCAGTCTGTGAAATCAGTCGGCACCAACACATCCCACAGATCAGCGCTCGCGACGACGTCAGCGTCAACGCCGAGTGGGGTGATGCCGAACAGACGTGCAAAGAACGGGATGTACATGATCGTAAGGTGCAGCGCGATCGAAGAGCAGATGGCCACAACGAGCCACTTGTTTGTCGAAGGCCGGATCACGACAAGCGACTGGTTCTCACTAAGCGCGTTCAGCGCATTCAGCATCTCGACAACAACCAGGATAGACAATGCAATGGCGCGCGCCGTCTGTGGGTTCGCCAGCACTGCACACTTGGCATTGCTTCTGTTCGTGCAGGTGGTAAATGAGGCGAGGTCGGCCAAGGTAAACCCGTTCGTCAGGAACCACCAGATAAACCCAGCGACCGTCGCCAGACCAACATAGACGCCGACAACCATGTAGCGAAAGAAAAGCCAACCGTCGACAATGGGTTCGTCCACGCGCCGCGGCGCCTGTTCCATGATGTCTGGGTCCGCGGCGTTGAGTCCCAGCGCGGTCGCCGGCAGCCCGTCTGTGACGAGATTCACCCACAACAGCTGAATAGGCGAAAGCGCTTCTGGCAGACCGAACAGTCCTGTGGCTAGCACGCAGGCTACCTCACCAATGTTACTGCTGATGAGGTAGCGGATAAATTGCTTTGTGTTGTTGAAAATGGTACGACCCTCACGTACAGCCTTCACGACGGTGGCGAAATTGTCATCTGCCAGCACCATCTTGCTCGCCGCCTTCGCCACCTCTGTCCCGGAGCCCATTGCAATACCGATATCGGCTTTCTTCAGTGCCGGCGAGTCGTTCACACCATCTCCGGTCATGGCGCAAATGAACTTCTGCTCCTGCAGAAGATTCACCAGCTGCATCTTATGGGAGGGGTCAGTGCGACTGAAAAGCACAGCATTCCGTACCGCCGCCCGTTTCTGTGCTGGGGTCATCTGATCCAGCTCGTAGCCAGTGAAGCTAAGCCCCTCTCTCGGTTCACATGGCATGAGTCCGATTCGGCGGCACACCGCCTCTGCCGTCTCCTTCTTGTCACCGGTGATGACAATGACGCGAATCCCTGCTGTGTGGCACTTGGTGATCGCCTCTGTTACCTCCCTCCGCGGCGGGTCCAGCATGCCGCAGACGCCAACAAAAGTGAGGTCAGTCTCGATGGCTTCAAACTTCGCTGGGTCAGAGAGATCCAGTTGCTTCGGGTCGGGAATAGGGCAGAAGGCAAACGCGATGCAGCGGAGGGCGTCCTCCATGCCGGACATGCGATTGACCTTCGTCGTCACGGTGCTCAATATTTTCGGTGTGAGGGGTACGATGCGACCATCCTTACACATGATACGAGTGCATCGCTTGAGAACTTCTTCTGGCGCGCCTTTCAAAAAGAGGCTGTGAACGCGTGCGTCCGCGACTGACGTGCAGCACACGCTCATTGACTTCCGAGAGCGCGTAAATTCTAGTGTTCTCTCCTTGAACCACAGATGCTTCTTCAATGATCTGCACCGGTCGACCGGCAAATGCGGACCGTCAACTCCATTCTGCGCCGCACTGTGGTACAGCTTCTCACTCATGGCCAAAAGAGCTGCCTCAGTGGCGTCGCCCACCTTTTCTACCTCTGCTGAGAGCTTATTGCACATGAGCGATGCATCGTTGCACAATATGGCGATCGTGGCCACCATGTCCAGGGCGGCGTCGTCGCCGAGCACGTCTCCGGCAGGAGCGCCGTTACGCGAAACGGCGGCTGCCACAATGTTGAGCCTCGAGTCAGCTATGCTGTACTCACGAGTTGTACCAGAGGCCTCCATTGTTACCACCTCGGACACGGACATCATGTTTGTCGTTAGCGTTCCGGTCTTGTCGGAGCAGATTACGGTGCATCTGCCAAGCGTTTCCACGCTCGGCAGATCGCGCACAAAAGCGTTGTGTCCCGCCATCTTGCGCGCACCAAGCGCCAGACACGTTGTCACCACTGCCGGTAGGCCCTCAGGAATGGCAGCAACAGCCAAAGCGACGGCCAACTTCAGCGAATGCACGGTAGGTTGAATGTAGCATTCAAACCAGGACTCCTCAGTGGTCGGCGTGTGGGTCTTGAACCAGCGTAGGAGATTCACCACAAACACAAAAAGGCAAATGTAACCAATCGTCGTTGAGAGAAGAGCGCCAAACTCGTCCAGCTTCAGTTGCAGCGGCGTCTTTCTTTCCTCCTGCTTGCGCACACTACACTCGATGCAGCCCATTTCAGTGGATGTGCCGGTGCGTACGACGACACCGCGGGCCTTACCATACACAACAGCAGTACCGCGGTACACCATGCTCGAGGGAAACCGATCCCGCTTGCTACAAACTGACTTCACCTGCTTCACAGCTTCCACCGACTCGCCGTTTAAAATGGACTGATCCACGCGCAGTGCTGTGCTTTCCAGCGTTAATAGCCGAATATCAGCTGCAACACGATCTCCAACGGCGACCTCAACAATATCCCCGGGAACAAGATTTTCTGCCAGGATGGTCTGTGTCACTCCGTCACGAACAACAGCAGCTGTATCGGGAGCAAGTTCTTTCAAGGATTCGATAGCCTTCTCAGCTCGATCTTCTTGCCAAATACCGACTATTGCATTCAGCGTCAAAATCAGCAAAATAATAAATGGCTCCACGAAGTCTACCCTGTTATCTTCCAGAACGGCCATACAAAAGCTTACAAACGCGGCAAGGAGTAGGATGCGCACAAGCGTGTCCTCAAATTGGCCAACGACTAGCTTCCACAAAGGTGTTGAGGCTTCCACAGGAAATGCGTTCTTGCCAAAAACCTGAAGGCGCCTGCCTGCCTCATCTTTATCAAGACCACAAGCCTCTTTGACCTCCAGCAATGAACAGATTAGTCCACCGTCCATCGAGGCAGGGTTGTCAGGTAGTAGAAGTTTAGCCATTTTCAAAACCTTTTTTTCTACGAGTATGCTAAATTCTAGAGAAAAAACCAGTCTTACGCTTCGAGGCCGTGAAGAGCTGAAAGGATGTATGGCGTAATAACAAAACAAGAACATACAAATAACACTGATTAAGCAGAGTAAAGAAAGGAGAGAGAATGATGTCAAGAGTCAGTCATGATACATTCTGCTGCATGCTCGCCACTCTTTTCTCACTTGCCAGATTCCCCTTTCCGTGGACGAGTATAGTAATCTGGTACCCTTTCACTCAAGCAATGCATACAACTACCCACGAAAAGGGTAGATGCAAGTCTCCACCTTTTTCATCCCAGAAGGATCCGTGTCGTCAGAAGTAATCAAAGGGGTGAACGGCCAAAAAAAAAAGCCTACAATAACTCGCTTTCTGGAGATCTAAAGTCGGCAGAAGAACAATATATGGAAGCGATAGTTCGGTTCTAAAGTACATCATGGAAATGATGCTCAATACTTTCACTCGAATTTTATCATATCGTTCTTCCCACGTCTCTCCTCTCTTTCACGTTTAATGTAGAAACAAAAATTGTGCATACTTATATGCAAGGAGGCAAGAAGTAGCAAGGCAGAGCACAGTTATCAAAGGGAGTACAGATCTTTGTAAAACAACAACAAAACATCCTAGCTTCTGCTGCTATAGGTCTCCCTTGTGTTGTGAAAAGTAAGACTAAAGATGTAGAGAACCTGCGTATGCTTTCTACTGTGAAACACAAAAGCACCCAGGAAAGGCTTTGAGCGACTTCGCACATCTTCTAGTCAAAAGTCAGACTTTTCTGTTCTCACAGCAGCGAAACCCCTAGAAGCGCATCCTTCTGAAAAATATGATTTGACTCAGCGTAACGTAAGTTACAGAAACGCAAGTGGATTGTGAACTCAACTCCTAAATCCAAACTGCTGCTTTCCTTTTCATTGCAAGGCACTCACGTCACTAGCGAAAGTTGACATAGGCAAATCCTCACCTCATACGTGATGAACAACAGAGAGATAGAGAGCCACCAAATCTCACAACAAATGGATGCCCCATTCCACAAGTACTTCAGTAAGCACTGCGCATTATGACGTTTACCCCACTACATCCTCAAGGGCCAACAAACTGGTTTGCAGCAACAACACAAAAACATGGCTTCCATAAACAAACATACTGAGATATACATTCACACAACCGGTGCATGACCTCTGCAATGCTCGACTACATGTATAGTACCCTTTTCAATAAGAGCACAGCCACATTTAAGCCCTCACGTTTCGGCGAAGCTACCAACTGCACAGCACGAGAGAGGAATACAGTGCTTCTCAGAAGAGCATCTCACATTAATATCACAGCCGAACCAATAGTAATGCTGATGCATCTCATGTTTCGCCACGAGAAAGAGGTCACTTGAAAAAAAAAAACATATATCTAGCAAACACATTCCGTGTACGTATCCCCGACAGTTACGCCGAGTAGCAGGTGACCTCTATTAGTGATCAGAGAGTCAACGACATAGTAAACAGAACCTTCCAGAAGAGTACGAATGATAAGCATTACCAATTGTTGTAGTTGAAGTAAAACCTGTGTATTACTCGTGCAATACAAGAGAAATTCAATCACAGCTGCAAAAGCGACAAAACTGTTTTTAAACGCTCAAAGCACCCAACCTAGGAATACCCCTTCGCAACAAAATCGCAGAAAACAAAGACTCTGTAAAGCTAGCGCAAATAATATACCTAACCTGCAAAACAACCGCAGAGAAACGTCCCTAAGCTTATCAGGTCTTCATGGCCACAGAGCAACAAAGACTACAAATCCCCTCACTATACACTACCTCAAAACAGCAATCAATACCCTGTACGCAGATAGGCAAAAATATCCCCAAACCAATAGTATCTATACAAGCAGCGAAAATGTAGGATACCAAATAAACGTGTACAGCGCTAGCTAATAGGTCTCATAGAAGCAATAAATAATGCGCAGGAAAAAAAAAGAAAAAAATGCAAACGGATCTCCTACAACAGCTTTTGCCCGCAACCATGGTAATGGAGGAGACACACTTTCGGGTAAAACCAGAAGGATGAGAAATCAGAAGCCTCACCCATGTCCTCTATAGGCACAAAGGCCCAGACCACCAAAGAGCAGCCAAAGGACAGTAGTACCCGAAAGAGAAGAGGCGCCTATATCAAACACCTAGCAGACAGCACTTCAACGCACCATTATGACAGCTGACTCGTACGTGTTCTATCCACAACTGAAGTAAATCCCTGGTGTAAAAATAATCTCACCTCCATTTTTTTCTCGATCATTCTGTTGCACTGTATTTACGGTACCCTCTATCCTTCATTCAGATCAGATAACGCAACTCATATGGAGGAAGACACAACTGACACTGCTGCCCCACAACAATAATCCATGAAGTGACGCGTACTCCAATTACCAACTAAAAACGAGACCCAAAGATAAACCTCTTGTAGTTCAGCATAGAATAAGGGTTGTAAGATTTTCTTAGCAGAGCTCTTAATACATCGTATTGTTTACTAATCGGTTACTTCATTACTCACGTCACAAGCTTACAAACACATAGGAAAGCAATAGAGCCATCACCCCCATGCAAAATCATAATCAGCTTATTGGAAACTGCCTAAACGTCCGCTACCGTTTGCAGCCCACCCTAAATCGAACATAGAAATCCTCACCATAAAAAGCAGCACTTATAGAGCGACAACAACTCCACAGTAGCGCTCAGGAATGAGCTACAAGGGCCAAATAGATGTAAAACCTTCAAGAGCAGCAAAAAAAAAAAACAGCATAAACATGTTGGTTTTGACCCAGTATGTACTACGGCGCAAAGAGCTAGGGTGATCAATAGCACCTGTTGCTTAAAAAGAAGCCTCTGAGGCAACAGAAGCAAGACTAAAGAAAAAAAGACCTAGTGTCGCCAAACACCCATGTGCCATACAGTCCTCATAAAACAAAGTCTCACCACCTGCCACATACTCAACATCTACACAGAAGTCCAGCAACATTCCTAGCTTCTACTCCCCTACAAAAACAGATACTCGGAAGGATGCCCCCCCCCCCCCCCCCCCAAAATAAACCAGTTGCACCCATTAGCGCCCCGAAAATAAAAGCTCTTTTTGACTACGGTGCTTTTGTAAGACATTTCTTGGCGCCAACATCCTGATTACCAGATATTCAGCCTAATTCAATAAATTCAACAAAAAGGTTCCTTTGCACAACACGCATTAACTCAAACGCGACCCCTTCAAACAAATACAATCTCCTTTCCTCTAAAAAGCAGCGAAAAGAGCTAGTATCAGCTTGAGAGCACACACACTCACTTCCTTAGGACAGCGGCATGTGGCAGTCCTTGAACGAAACACAGAGAGAAGAAATTAACGCATATACACACATGTCAAGAAAAAACTACACCTCCTACTATCCAATAGACTTAAATGTCGAAAAGTTCCCCTTTACACACATAACCACAGCAAAAACCCCAACACCCCAACAGCGAAATAGAAAGTAAAATGCTGTCCAAAAAACAACGTGCACACAGTAAGCGATGACAGGAACCAGAAGACATTCCATGCCCAACAAACACAAGGTGTCGTGAAGCAACAACCATTGAATGTCCCTCAAAGTGTTCAATACCTCCTACAAAAACATTTTCAGGAGTTGATGGGCATTGGCCAGGCTCAGATCACACCCTTCTGCGCAACCTCAAAATCCCCGCCACAATGAGACGCTGCGACTCAGTATTATATCGTTAGTCGCCGCACCCGCCGTTCAAGAGGACAACGCTAAGCAACTCCCCCATCCCTGCCATTCCCGAACCACTTCTGGCGGTGACAGCGCCCAGCGCCCACAGCGTGCGGAGAGCGGAGGGGTTCAAAGCGATGTCGGTGGTCCATCCCAGGGTGGGGGCGTCGCATGCAAGGGTCAGCGTGGCTCTGGCGCGTCTCACCCAACAGCCACTGCCTACTGGTGTGGGAAGCCTGCGCCACGCCGCGGGATGTGTCGGGTGGTGACCGGCGCAATGGGCGCGGCAATGGGGCGACCGGGGAAGCAGGGGGCGGGGCGGGGGAGGTTTGTGGCAGAGCCCGTGCCCGTGTCGCTGAGTGGATGCGCTGCCGCCACGCGGCGGCCCTGTGGAAGGCCGGGCTTCGGCGGAGTCGGAAGAGGCCACTGGCTTAACTGGCCGCGCGCGCACACAAGAAGCCTCTTCTTATCAGAAGGGGCGTAGATGCGGCGCTTTTTTACATTGCGGTACAGCAAAGCTTGGTGAATGGCCTGCCGCGCAGCCTAGCCAAGGACTGCGTCACCACTCAGGGTGCCACGCGCCGCCCCGCCAACGACTCGGCACTGCCTTTGCTCGGGTCTCGAAAGCCTCCGCTATGCGGGCAGGCGCTTTAAAGGCTTTCCCCGCTGGTGGCACCGCCGTCTGGCGGATGACAGGCTTCACTCAGCTTTTGTCTTTTCTATGCAGGGCTCAGCGCGGGATCACTGACTTCATGCGCAACCGTGGAGGAGGAGCCGCTGCGGAGGGCTTCTCGGCCGGTGCAGGGCCCTTTTCTGTACCGCAGCGGGCGTGCTGGGAAGCCGCCCCTCCGCGAAGAACCACAGGGAATCTTCCCTCAGTTTCCTTGCTCCCACCGGCGCTAAGAGCACCGACGCTGTGTGATGCACATGATGCTGGACACGATACCGGGTTAGGGTTAGGGTTAGGGTTAGGGTTAGGGTTAGGGTTAGGGTTAGGGTTAGGGTTAGGGTTAGGGTTAGGGTTAGGGTTAGGGTTAGGGTTAGGGTTAGGGTT